>NC_070633.1:27666333-27701333 GCF_947347685.1 Pleuronectes platessa
ATTTATTCCTTTATAGTCCTGAATTAAGAGATTAATCAGTCAAATCTCTACTTTTTAAACTATAAATTAACTTGATGGGCAAAGAGAAGACAACCTTATTATCTCACTTACACAATGGACGTTTAATCTGTAATTAAATTATGCACGCCAATAAACCCATAAATAAGTCCAAATAAAAGCCCATTTGTAAATAATAAACACAAGAATTCAGAACGTAACCTCCTCGGTTGAAGCAGGGATTATTCCACGTTAACTGGTTAAGTGGATTTCAGGGTGTTTCCGCTCCCACTGAAAATAAAAAAAATTAAAGCGACACAACTATGTAACAGGATAGATTAAAGATGTGTTATCGTGCTGAGTCTGTAGAAATGGCTCAGCAGGGCCTGCGTGACCTCTGCCGGTAATCTGGGATCGCTCTAATTCAGGACAGATTAACCGGCTTCAATCTGCGACCTCCTCCACCGACACTCTGCACCTTCGTCACGTGCACACGCTTCCAGAGCGACCACACCTCAATAACACAGAGTCACCACCGTGCACAGCCGGGAGTGTGTGATTATTAAATTCACTTTGAAGGAGGAAACGGCTGGATGAAGTGGGAGAAATGAGGCCAGCTGTTGCTCAGTGCATAATCCCAGTGAAACATAATCCCTGCCGTATACCTACAAGGATCCCGACTGGCTGAGCGGCCTGCACTGGATTGGACTGGGATGGAAATAGAGCACAGAAACACAGCGAGTCCCAGTGGCTGCTTCACTGCCAAAGAGGCCATCCACAGTGCACTGGCATCAGAAAGTCAATTATAAGGGAACATTAGCTGCAGCGTGGCCGGGACTGTGCAGATTTAAACTGGGAGGCTTTGATATCGTTCCAGTCGCCACATTTCCCATCGTGCTCTCATGTGTTTGTGTGAGACGGCGCCGTGACGGACGAAGGTTGGAACCATCACAATGATGTTTGCTCGGTGGCGGTGGCGGCGGCCAGTGGAGGCGCAGTGGGCCCCGAACTGGCACCAGAACCAAAGACAAACTGGAACAATGTGTTGTGTTGGTACATCAGGAGCTGCAGCTTTTCTAATCTCCTGTGAAAAGATGGGATTGAAGTGAAGGAGACGAGGCCTCGTGAATCCATCAGTTGTGTGGAGGGGCCCTTTGCCTGATTAGGTTTGAATGTCACAATAAGAGCTGCTGCAGGTGAAGGGGGGGGGGGGGGGTCTGCAGGAGAGACACACACTTGAAGTAGTGCAGGGTTTTCAAATGCCACAGATATTTGTCTGTAATGAGATTGAGCTGCTTTAGTCGAAGGGGATTAGGAGCAGCAGCACTGTGGTGTGACGTCGCCCCCTGGTGGTCAAACAGGGAGAGGACTGTGGGATTAAAATTTTTACGAAGCAATAATCCAATTTTATTTAGAAATGTGTTTTTCCTGCAGAGAGGATTTGCTCCCCGCTGAGTTGTAGATTTACAAACAGTTTTTCTTATTCTATCATATCCACATATCTTTGCTGGATCTGGTTCTGTAGGTGGATTTTTTCATTCCATTTTTTATTATTTGTATAATTGTATTTGTCCATGTTTTGTTGTTTTTCTTCAATAAATATAAAAAGGTTACTCACAAAAAATCACGATATTTTACAAGGTCATACCATCACTGTGTTGTATTATTTTACATACAATTTTATTTGTTTTATTTTCCTCTTTCTCTTAATTTTCTATATAAATTTATCCTTTTAATTCCTCTTTTATTCTCCTCCTTTTATTTGTCTCTGTGTTTTTTTTAATGTCCCTGTAAATCCCCCTGAATCTGCCTCCGCGTATGAAACCTGCCGACCTCTTTATATGTTAATTAAATGTATTAAACAGATGTTTTTATACATATTCTAAGCAAGTTAAAACAAAAACAATAGAATAAGTGCCAGTCTTTACCTCCGACACATCAGGAATGTTGACCATCTTCTTGCTGGAGGCCACGTGACCCACGATGCCGATGTCCAGCGGGTAAACGATCTCACTGTCCGGCTGCACCAGACAGTCCTCGAACAACGAATCTTTATTGACGTTGAATAACCTGGAAGTTAAGATGAGGACAGTAAAATTATTACGTGCTGTTTGGACTTTAATAACTACAACAGGTCATCAGGTGATCTTCAACATTCGAGGAAACTCAACAAAGGAAGAGGAAGCAGAGCGGCTTTAAAGGTTCAGTGTGTAGAATTTAGTGACATCTAGTGGTGAGGTGTCAAGTTGCAGCTGAACACCCCCCCCCCCCCCCCCCCCCCCCCCCCCCCCCCCCCTCACCCTCCTCTTCCAAACATGAACCTGTGGAAAACCCTTGTCTTGGAAACTCAAAAAGTTTAGTTTGGCCAGTTTGTGTTACTGTAAAAAAAAACATGGCTGCCTCTGTAGATGGGAACCGCTCCTGATGTTAATATAAAATATGTAAATATGAAGTATTTGAATTTAAACGGCTGATTCAAGGCTGAAGAAAACAATACTTTATACAATTTAGATGAAATGCAATAGTGAAAACATCACTAGTTTGTTTTTTTAAATGAATGAAAACTTTATGCTATATTATACACCAGTGCATAATCCCTGTTTTCAGTTTTTCAGATGCTACTCTTGGAATGAGATTAATCCCCAGTGACCTTGTTGCCAGCTCGGCCACGCCGTTCCTCTGCCGGTACATGAAGAGGCTCATGCGGTCGGCCCTCATCATGAAGCTGAGATGTTTCATGAGGTTGAAGACGGACTTCTCCATCTGCAGGTTGTCCTGGATGTCCCTCACCAGGTCGAAGACGATCTCGCTCTCCTCCACCATCGTCAGGTCGTGGAACGTGCTGATGTTCACCGCCGTCTTGCGGTTGTTGTCCAGCAGGTCCGAGATGACCTTCGGCCGGAAGTTGATGTCATAGTACTGCTTGGCAAACTGCGGGTTGGCGTCCAGGAACTGCTCGGCGGCGGCTGCGTCCACCATGGCTGCTGCTGACAGGGGAAACGCTGCAGCAGTTTAAATCTGTAAAGCTTTGGGCCGGAAGGTCGGTAATTTAAATCCTTAATGGGTTTATCATTTGCTAAATATCTTCTTGAATTCAACAATTGCTGAATGCAAAGAATTTAACATGAACTCCAATATAATTAAACTCCCAATTTATGCTCTAATCATTGTTGTTTTTTAATGAATAGTCCAATATCCAGTTTTCTTTTAGCTCTGGTTTGGTCTCCACCAGCTCCTCATCTCAGTTCACTGTGATTTCATCCTTTAACTATGAACATAGCTTTGCTCTGTAGCTCATTGTTGAAACTGTTGGTTTCTCTAACATTTTATAGTTATAATTTGATGCTATACAAATATTAGGGAGTAAAACATTTCCAATGATTTATCAGCATATATTTACATATGAAAAGAAAATTCCAATTATTCCTACATGTTTTTTATCAAATGGATCTGACAATCTTTATCACAAATAAATAAACATTAAAAGAAAACACAACTCCATATACAGAGCTTTAATTAGGAATATTACAAAAATGTAAACATTAACGCTGATTATGAAAAATGAAAGTTTACATAGAGGCTAAAAAGAGACACTGATACCGATGTGTCTGTAAAATCAGTTAGCCAATATATCGCTCGGGCTCTAATTGCGATAATAACAATAATAGTAACATGCGACTGACTCACAGATCTAATTGATTGATTTAAACATTAATAAATAAATACAGAAGCTGTGTTACCTGTCGAAGTCCTTGTGTTGTCTCCAGTAAAGTGTCTGATCCCTTTGTCCTGGTGACAACTCTGCAGGTGTCGGAGAAAAGAAAAGGGATTAACAAGATGGTTTTAATGCTCCTGTGTGGACGTAAGCCTGCATCCAATTACTACACATGGGATTATGATACCTTCACATGTTTATTGATTCCTCTGTGTCCCACTACCTGTAGAGTCATGAAAACAGATACTCATGGGATACTCATGAAATATTCTGTTCCTTGTTTGTCTCGAGTGAAATCACATATTGGAGGAGACGTTTTCTACATGGATGAACTATTGTTGTGTACTTTGAAGTACTCTAAACTGTACAACAGTTTCAAAACCAGAAAAGAAATAAGAGCTTTCAGTATAATATTCAAGACCATAGTATGTCTGTATCTATGCAAGTTTTCTCATGACACAATTGTCTTAGATTCCCTTTTATAACTTCACATTCTGTATTTATTCCTTAAATGTGTATTCCTTAATAACCAAACAAGGCCTGAACATGATTCAAATAATTGTATTACTTCAACAACACATTCAGATTTACAATATACATTTATCATGTCGTTCAACCTTATTCAGTTAATCTGTTTCTGTTATCCTGTTGATAACACTCCTTCAGCTCCTGACCCTCCCTGTGTGACCTGTTACACACTCACACACCTTCAGTATTGTTGTATTATATTATGTCATGTTGAGAACATTGTTTAACCCTCAGGTCTCCTGTGGCTCACACTGGATCATATGTCACAGTGAATAACAGAGAGAAAGAGAAGTCACATCAGTGGGGAGAAGAAAATAAACTTCCTGTTTAAACATGAAACACGAACAGAAGATAATAAAAATATGCTTTGTGCCAGTTCTGTTTCCCTTTTCCTCAACAGACCTCTGTCACTTCTATAAACCTTTAACAAGCAAATTTGCTAAATGAATAAAAGTTTAAAAGAAAAACCTAATCACGTCTTTCATAATTATTTAGATAGTCTTCTTTTGTTGTGTACAGTCTGTTAAAAAATGTTTTGAATTGTGTGTTTTTCTTCCCGAGGCCCTTTGGTGCTTTGCGTTGAGACAATAAAAATAAAGATTTTATATTAGTAATTTGAATTCCTAAAGTTGTTTTTATTCACTTGAAAATCTGCTCTTTTTTTATGAATTATCGATTTAATTATTAAGTTCATTCAGAAAAACCCAACAAAAACAACTAAATCCAAAAATGTATTTGATTAAAATAAAAGTCCTTTAATTGAAATTGTTTTTTTTTCTTGTACGGAGTGACTCATCTTCGCTCACACATACCATCTTTGCAGCGGGGTCACGTGACCCACAGCACGCTGTCAGGCCCACGTCATCACGCAGCATCAACAGGAGCTTGAAGCAGGATCCCAGTGGAGCAGCAGCGACTCGTCAACTCGCTGGAAAGTGACCGATCCGATCTCAGGTCAGTGAATCCGCTCTTTGATCAACAGGATGAAACTTTTACTTCGTTAAGCGACTCGTGAAGTTTCGACAGTTTCCTGAAACTCAGAGTCTCCGGCCACGTTGACACGTTGTTTACAAAGGATCCATTCATAAGTGCGGCCCGAGTGTGAGTGTGACTGGGGTCATTCAGTCCCTCGGTAACATGGACTGGGAGAGGGACTGGGAGAGGGACTGGGAGAGGGACTGGGAATGCACTCATTAATCAATTAACTGACTCACACAGAGACAGTTCCAGGATCAACTGTCTTCAATCAGCCAGGAGCGAGTCCCCAGTCCGTGAGGGCAACTGCAGGGAAACAGTTATATTCTATTAAAACCAAATATTATAATATAACAATACACAAACTTAAACTATATACATTCAAAGGTGCAACTGAAGTTACAACTCTAACTGTACGGCGTGTGTGGGGATAGTTATTACACGTGCGTATGTGTAGTTATTGCACGTGTGTAAGTATAGTTTTCCACGTGTGGATGTGTAGTTATTACAAATGAGTGTGTGTGTGTAGTTATTACAGATGTGTGTGTGTGTAGTTATTACAGATGTGTAACAGTAGTTATTACAGATGTGTATGGGAATAAAGTGCAAACAGGCAGGAAAGCAGATGGTTGTTAGTGACAGTCTGTGCTCCTCAACTTTATCTTATAAATATTTAACAACATTGAAGAGTAGGAAGTGTATTTTCGAAATGTTCCTGGTGGTTTCCAGCTTTGCCTGATCACAAGCCTGGAGGCAGGAGATTAATTTAGTCTCATTCACGACACCTCACATTCATACTCCTGGGAAACAGAGCAGAGTAACTTTAATAGTAATCCTGTTGATTACTGTTCAATACCACTGATGTGTTTACAGTCACTAACAATGGCCCCAGGGCAGTGGAACAGATTAAAAGCCAACTCAATGTAAACCTAATAAACAAACTCTTCAACCATGAGCCTCGTTTTAACCTAAATTTGAAGATTTGACTTTTTATAAATGAGCAAATGCGAGTTGATGAAAAGATAAAGAATAATAACAAAGATACCAGTAAGTATAATGAATTAAACTCAATAGTTGGTTATGATAAACTCATTGTTCACTGAAGTAAAGCTGCTGTTTGGCTCCACACATCATGACCTTATGTAGCCTCCTCCCTGCTCTACTTGTTTGGTAAACATCATTAGTTGGCAGCGGTTGTTGGTCTGTGTACGTGTCACTAGGAGCTGAACTGTGTGAACAAGGGGAAGTGAACTGTTTGAATTGTGATGTAACGTGAAGAGGAGGAAACATTTTCACTGCATCAGCAAAAATGTCATAAATCTGTCAGTGGAGCCGCTGACCTGATAGTGTCCCCCCCCCCCCCCCCCCCCATGCAGGGGCCGGATCATGGACGGTGGCTGCTGCCCGACGGAGGGAGATGGAGCAGAGAGTGACCAGCAGCAGCCTCTCGTTCTGCAGAGGGTGGAGAAGGAGGCGGAGAGAAGCTGTCAAACCGTCCTGAGGCATCGTGTGAAGAAACACTGCTCCTGCTCCTCGGAGAAGATCAAATCCAAAGTGCTCGACTTCTTCCCCATCCTGAGATGGATGCCACGCTACAAGGTCAGGGACTGGCTTCTGGGCGACGCCATGTCGGGACTCATCGTGGGGATCCTGTTGGTTCCCCAGTCCATAGCTTACTCCTTATTGGCCAGCCAGGATCCTATATATGGTCTGTACACGTCCTTCTTCGCCTCCATCATCTACGCCCTGTTGGGCACCTCCAGGCACATCTCGGTGGGGATCTTCGGCGTGCTGTGCCTGCTGGTGGGCCAGGTGGTGGACAGGGAGCTGGCTCTGGCTGGGTACCTCCCAGAAGGCATCAGCAGTAACAACAGTCTCCTCCTGCTGGCTGGCCAGGGGAATGGCAGCGTCGGGCTGGAATGTGACCGGAGCTGCTACGCGATCACAGTCGGAGCCACGCTAACCTTCACTGCCGGGATTTACCAGGTGGGGGCGATCACATGATATGACAGATATGATTTAACCTCTTAGTTTGGAATCTGCCCTTTAACTCAACTCTTTCCTCCCAGGTGCTCATGGGTATGTTCCAGGTGGGCTTCGTCTCCGTCTACCTCTCGGACTCTCTGCTCAGCGGCTTCGCTACCGGAGCCTCTCTGACCATCCTCACCTCGCAGGTCAAGTACCTGCTGGGGCTGAAGATCCCCCGGTCCCAGGGCTGGTTCACCCTGTGCAAGACCTGGTTCAGCATCGTCACCGGCCTGGGGAACACAAACCTCTGTGACCTGGTGACCAGTCTGGTGTGTTTGCTGCTACTGCTTCCAACCAAGGCTCTCAATGATCGCTTCAAGGCCAAGTTGAAGGTACAGAGCAACTGCAGATATGGTTATTGTGCTAGTTTTTCTTGTGTAAATACTTTGTATAACCTCTGCAGTTGTGGAGGTGTTGAGATATTCCAATATCATTTTTTCCTTCCTGATTTCAAGATTCAAAAGTTTTATTATTAAATTCACAGAGATAACATTAAGCAGTCGCTGGCAATGAAATGCTTGAGTCACAGGCTCTCTTCTAACAATGCTCAAGGATTAAAAAACTTAATTTAAATAAAATAGTATAAAATATAATATCAAAAATGTAAAATATGAAATAAAATATATATATCTAAATATATATAACCAGCTGAAGAAAGAATTACCAAGTACGGATCTGATTCAGGGCATTTAAGGATCTAGTTTCCAAACTTTGCTGCTGAGCTCCGTGGTTCTTCAAATGCTGGCACTAGAGACTGAAGTCTTGCATATGGTTAGAGATTTAATGTCACAGATTTAATGTCACAGATTTATTTGAAGGACATATTAAAAAGCTTTGGCAAACACCTCACTTACCGGAAGGCCCTATCTTGGGATGTCTGACAAGCCAGAATCCGAACATGTGATTTCAGTCCCTGGTTCTTCTGTGTGTCTTCTCACCAGGCTCCGATCCCCTTCGAGCTCTTCGTGGTGATAATCGCGACCCTGGCGTCTCACTTCGGCCACTTCAACACCGAGTACGGGTCGAGCGTGGCCGGGGTAATCCCCACTGGTTTCCTTCCCCCCCAGTTGCCCCTGTGGTCTCTGATCCCCAACGTGGCTGTCGACGCCTTCTCCATCGCCATCGTGGGCTTCGCCATCACCGTGTCTCTGTCGGAAATGTTCGCCAAGAAGCACGGCTACCTGGTGGACGCCAACCAGGAGATGTTCGCCATCGGCTTCTGCAACATCCTGCCGTCGTTCTTCCGCTGCTTCACCACCAGCGCCGCTCTGACCAAGACGCTGGTGAAGGAGTCGACCGGCTGCCAGACGCAGGTGTCGGGGCTCGTCAGCGCCCTCGTCCTGTTGCTGGTGCTTCTGGTTATTGCACCGCTCTTCTATTCCCTCCAGAAGTAAGTACATCTAAATATTAATGAGTCATCAGTCGAAGGGTTTTCCTCAATTATTTATCTCACAATTTATAGACAAACAACCTTTATTAGATAAGATTCAACTTTATTGTCATTGCACAGTACAAGTACATATACAACGAAATGCAGTTTAGCATCTAACCAGAAGGCAGTAAAAGTGCAGAGTATTGTGCATAGTGGAATATGTAAATAAATAGGAAGTACAGTTAGAAATATAAATGGAATATGAACAGTATTAAGAGGTAAGGTATGATATAAGAATGATGAATACACTATGAGCAAGATAAACATATAAATATGAATACACTATAGGTGGGATAATACAGTAGTAGAAAAAATAACTCTAGTGCAAATGTGCAAATGTTAAATTGTGCAAATGTTCAAATGTGCAAATGTTCAAATGTGCAAATGTTCAAATGTTCAAATGTGCAAATGTACAAATGTGCAAATGTACAAATGTGCAAATGTGCAAATGTGCAAATGTGCAAATGTTCAGTGGCTGGAGGAGGGTGAGTGGCAGTCCAAGCCAGGGTGGAGAGGGGAAGTATAGTCACTGGAGAAGGTGGGTGTTGGGGGGGGGGCGTGCGGCTGCTATCACTGTGGTGCAGAGTTCAGCAGGGTGACAGCCACAGGGATGAAACTGCTGGTCCGGGAACGGAGGACCCTGTAGCGCCTCCTAGAGGGGAGGAGGGCAAACAGTCGGGGGCTGAGCACGCCCGGGGATGCCATCAGGGCCGGCAGCCTTACGTGCGTTGATCCGGCTCAGTGCAGCACACACGTCGATGGATGAGAGTGTGAGGGGCTGGTGGTCCTTAGTGAGCACAGCCTTGATGGCCACTTCCTGGTTGTCTCTGTCAAAGCGATTATGAACTAAATGACCTTGATAGTGTTATTTTCTCAATCTAAACACTTACCGCTAATGTGTTGTAAGTGAAACAACATGTTAAACGTAACATTTCAGAATGTGAGTGTGAGAATAAGAACAATCAGCTTTAGGAAAAGCAGATTTGCTGTTTGTGGAGGAAATACCTTGAATATCTTGGGCCTGCAGACGAGTCTTCTTCCTGAAAACAGTTCTAACTTCTGAAAAGCCGGCTCTGAACTGTCACTCCGGTTTGACTCAGACCTGTAATGTCACTCTTTAACAGACGGAGGAGCTGTTGTCAGAGTCTCACAGATTCTTATCTGATATCTGGTCAATGAAAACCAGTTGAAAGTACCATTTAAATGAATAATGTTTATGTTCTGGTTTAGTTGGTTTACAGCTCTTATCCTTTTGTTGTTTTATCATAAACGGGTGTTTCAAGGGTCGACCACGATAAAGACCTGCTTCAGAGCTCATGCTGCTGGTTCCTGCTCGGCTGGTTGTCCAAGTTTCAAACATCTTCAGGCAACAACGGTTTGGAAACAAAAATCAAACATTAGAAGGAAGTATAAAGAATGTGTTGAAGCAAGTTAGAAACTCATGAATTAATAAAACCAATGATTGAATAAATAAAAAGTAGGAAGTTAGAAATGATTTCTCACACTGAAGCTGAAGGATTTGTGTCTTTGTCGTGTGTTACACACGTACACGCCCAAAAAACAAACACACCCTCAGACACACACTGGTTCTCTGATCATATGGAATGTGTTCATGAATAATGAGATGAATAAGATGAATAATGCTTCGTTCCTTATCTATTATTATCTTCTTTATTTTATTTATGGTGCAAACTCTAAACTTTGACTCTCGGCCTCCTAGAAAATCTGAAATGAAAAAGTTATCGACAAAAGATTTAAGCATAAAATGAAACTTTAAAAAGCTGAAATTTAAGTTATGTGTGTTATGTCTGTAAATAAAGATGAACAACATGTCTCATCTGACCTCTGTTAACATGGAGCAGGTGACCTATACTGCAGCCAGCCACCAGGGGGCGACCACCATGATTTGGCTTCACTCCAGGGCACCATCATTTCATCCATCTTTTTATTTTATGATTAAAATAATCTACGTTCTCTAAACACTACATGACTCCTAACCGCGGCTCTGTCCCTCCTCTGCTCAGGTGTGTCCTCGCCGTGATCATTGTGGTCAACCTCCGCGGGGCTCTACGGAAGTTCACGGACATTCCTAGCATGTGGCGCAGGAATCGTGTGGACGCCTGCATCTGGCTGGTCACCATGTTCACGTCCTCGCTGGTCAACACAGAGCTGGGGCTCCTGGTCGGGATTATGGTGTCGGCGTTCTGCGTCCTCGGCCGGACTCAGCAGGTCCAGGTCCTGGAGCTGGGCCAGGCCTCGTCCAGGGAGCACTACGAGGACCTGTCGTCTTACCGCGGCCTCCGCACCCATCCGGGAGTGGCGGTCTTCGGGTACCAGGCTCCCATCTATTACGCCAACCAGAGCCTGTTCAAGACATCTCTTTACAACCGCGTGGGGCTCGATCCCGTGAAGGAGAAGGCACGACGGCTAAAGCTCCTCAAGCAGCAGAAGAAGAAGAAGAGCAAACAGGAGGAGGCGGCAAAGCTGACGTCAGAAAAAGAGGAGGAAGCTGAAGGGACCGTGACCCTGATGCTCGACGAGGAGTCGCCTCGGAACCTGCGGA
This sequence comes from Pleuronectes platessa, assembly GCF_947347685.1. Lineage (NCBI taxonomy): Eukaryota > Metazoa > Chordata > Actinopteri > Pleuronectiformes > Pleuronectidae > Pleuronectes > Pleuronectes platessa. Next base: position 27,677,572 of record NC_070633.1, read on the forward strand.
GCATAGTGATCGACTGTAGCGCCATCTTGTTCCTGGACACCGCTGGAGTGAGCGCTCTGAAGGAGGTTCGCAAAGATTACGAAGAACTCGGGGTCCGGGTGGTTCTGGCCCAGTGTAGCACCTCAGTGCTGGACACTCTGGAATCAGGGGGGTACTACCCCGACACAGGAGGAGATGATGGGGGGGAGAAGAAAAAGATCTTCTTCACTATCGCCGACGCCGTCCGATCCGTCCAGAGTCTCCCAGCTCCCAACGGGGACTGTGACACCAAGTGCTGAGGAAACATCTGTCCAAATATCCACGTTTACATGTATGTTTGCAGTTTACATGTATATTTGTAGTTTACATGTATATTTGTAGTTTACATGTATGTTTGCAGTTTACATGTATATTTGTAGTTTACATGTATATTTGTAGTTTACATGTATATTTGTAGTTTACATGTATGTTGCAGTTTACATGTATATTTGCAGTTTACATGTATATTTGTAGTTTACATGTATGTTTGCAGTTTACATGTATATTTGTAGTTTACATGTATATTTGTAGTTTACATGTATGTTGCAGTTTACATGTATATTTGCAGTTTACATGTATATTTGTAGTTTACATGTATGTTTGCAGTTTACATGTATATTTGTAGTTTACATGTATGTTTGCAGTGACAATCTCACATGATGCAAATCAAACATGCATTGTTGCCTTTGTGCCTTGTGATGCTACTGTGGTAGCAGCGGTTATGTAGAATAGATGTAAAATAAGTTTTCATAACAGCAAAATAAGTTTTCATATTGACAAATTAATGCGAGAGCCGATATGTCGGCGAGGTTCATATCAGTCGGGTTCTGATCCAGAACTGAACTTTATTTCACCAACAAGACGACAGTTAAAAAAACTCTTCACTGAGAAACGATGCTTAAAGGGGACAATTTGAAAAATATGTTTTTAGTACATTTTAACGATATTGCTGGTGGATTAAATCTGTACAATCTTTCTACTGTAGTTTCACTGAACATGTGCTGTTACAGTTACCCATAATGCATTTCTCTGTTGTACCAATGATAATCAATAATGTCTATGGAAAGACATGTTTACGAAGCCATTAAGAGATAAATTAACACGTATCTTATCTTAGCTGATGAGATAATAAGAGCTAAGTTTGCCTTGAGACCTTTTGCACCCTTTGTCTATGCACTAAGCCTCCGTGCCTTCACTGAGCAGAATCTGTCCATGTGCGAAGTGTGAATGTTTTCAAATCAGGTCCGACATCTACAATCTGAAAACATGTCAACAAAAACGCATTTTCTGAACCTTTGTCGAGATATTTATTAAGAACAAAGGTCAAGTGTGTAAATGACCTTGTGAGCTGAATGTGCCACGTGGACACACACTACTCTGTGATGTGTGTGTTTGCTGAGTGAGATGACTGACGTTGTTACACGCGTAGCTTTAGTTTGTGTTATTATATCTCGGTCAACACAGTCGTCGCCTGTAAAAACTCTTGTGTACTCAAACTCTGTGACAAGTTACATGGATATCTAAAAGTTTAATCTTGTTGAACCTCGTGATCGTTTTTTATTTGTGGAAAATTAAGTAGAAGATCATGAATGTGCTGTAACATTGATTTGTTCGGCACTCGTGGCTCCAAAGTTAAGGTTCTGCGTCCATTACTCTGTATTTTGTGACACCAGAAGAAGCTCAGGGCTGGTTTCGTGTGTGTGTGTGTGTGTGTGTGTGTGTGTGTGTGTGTGTGTGTGTGTGTGTGTGTGTGTGTGTGTCAGCTAAAGTCCAAACAGCAGAAAATCCTTCTGGAGACAGAGGGACTGTTTTCTGAAGCAGGTCATCTGAGTGAAGGACAGTTCACATTGATCCTAACTCTTCACTCTTCACTCTTCAGTTCCATTAAACATCAGTGAAAACCAAATAAAGAGAGAACTTTAATCCAGAAAACTGTAAAATGCTGTTTGTTAGAAAAGTCCTGGATCCAGTTTGACCTTGACTCTGACCTTGTTGGAGACATGACTGTTTTTAGCTTTAGTTCTTTCTCAAACCAAACACATCTGTATATCACTTAGACACAGTTATATTGTCTCATACAGTCTTAAGACGACTTTGCAGTATATTGTATTGTTTTTATTTATTTTTGCCAAATATGTAACCGTGAACAGAATCTCTGTGTCTGAGGTTTCGCGGCTGCACCAGCTTTGATCTGCTTTGATCTGCTTTGATCCTGAAACCAAACAGAACACGTGTGTAAACTTTGGATTCAGGTCTATTTGTTGAACATGCTACTGACACTGCTGTTTACTCCAAAGTTCAATGATTCTGTTTTTAGAAATATTATATTGTTAAATATATATTTACATATATTAAAGACATTTTAAAGATAAGTTTTCTTTTCTCTTTACTGTTCAGTCTAAGTTGAACTCGATCTTCTGTGGTTTGAAAAGTGAAATGTAGTTTAGAATCAAAGATGAAATTTCTGTCAATTTTCTCGATCATCCAAATAAAGATAAAACATTTCAGCGGGTCCTCGCTGGTCGGATTAGTGGACAAGAGGTTTGGCATCAGACCGACATCACCGGGTCGATTCCTGCGTGTGCATCAGCAGAACTCCACAGGCAGGAATGTTGAAACTGAAATGTTGGGACTTGCAGCTTATTTACTTTAGATTTTCACCTCCTGAGCTCCACCCTGTTAAATTACTGTGTCCACAGAGCGGCTGAAAGTGAAGCTCGGGGAAACGGCCACAACCCAACAACACATCCACCGATAACCTGTCATGGCAGGTTGGGTTTACTTTACATGTCAACTGGAGTTCAAATGAGTAAAGTTCAACCTTATTTCCCAATCACAATAAATCTGACATACGATTTAATGAATTCATTAATCTCTTATAACCCAGATGGAGTGTTTACATTACACTGTTCAACAAACTGACAACTTGGATGTTTGTGTTTACAATTAAAAGACAAGTAGGATTGGGCTTAATTTAATTTATGAAAGGTCCAAAATAAAGTTGATAATTAACATATTACTTATATTTCCTGTTTATTTTTATCATGTGTCTCCTCTTATTAATCACTGATGTGAGTTCTATACAGAGATTCTTCCTCCAGGGTTAAATTAAGTTGTTTTGAGTTTCTGAGTTTTCTGGACAAGGTCAAACGTCATCACTCAGATTTGTTCAGTTTGTTTTGTACGTTCTCACTTTTGTTCAGACAAAATATTTCACCGATTAGAAACTGACTGAGGGAACTGGAGTGTTTCAAATGATTAAACTGAAACCTGCTCTCTCACTTTTGAGTTTCAGGCTCGACCAGATTCCTCAGATTCTCATCCTGTGTCTCAGAGCAAAGAATCAGTGGAATCTGAATCGTTAACAGGACGTAAATAAAAAACAAATAATAGTGAAGATGATTTTTAACACAAGGTTTGTAGACTTTTACCTGAATTAGATTCTCATCTCTAAGGAAATGGAAAATTTCTCTGAGACACTAAACAAACAAGAAGCTCTGATGTGTGTTAATATAAATTCCCAGTAATATTCTCACTTTGAGCTTCAGATTTAATGCAAATCACTCTCTACTGTTTAATCTGTGTAATTCTGCTCTGTGTGTTTCACTGACTTCATTTCGCCACCAGGGGGCAGCATTGACTCGGAAAACTGGGAGGAGGTTTGATTCCTGTTTGAATAGAAACTCCTTAATACTTTCTATAGACAAGTGAAAATACACAGGTAGAATTCTCTTTCAGTATTGAACATAAATGAAAAATAAATGATATGATACTTCTGTTATTTCTTCCAAATCTAAATAGACCTTTACAACTTACAATGCTTTAAATTCTGATCTGTTGCTTGGTTTTACTCTTTGTTATATATTCTGTCCATATATTTTTACCATGACCTTCATTTTAACATAATTATAAATATGCATTGAGATGCAGTATGACACTTCACCACTAGATGTCACTAAGTCCAACACGCTGAACCTTTAATTCTGAACAGACACAAGTCTCATTCAGGACCAGACAACGACAAAGAAATAAATCAAGTTATTCATTCATGTTAAATGTTTTATCGTTCGTGGGATAATAACGACATAACTTAAGGGAAATAACTAAATAAAGGACCAAATCAATTGGATCAGTTCAGACACCTGGAGTCACCTCTGTGTCCTCTGTGTCCTCTGTGTCCTCGCAGCCTGATAATGGAATCAGGTAAAGAGACAGACTGAGGTGATCTGAGACAATCGTCTGCAGAGAGGTGACGAGGCCGAGGGGATTATCGTCTCTTCAGCGGCTTGTTGCTTCTCCTGAATTACATTTAGTGGGTTCGGCCGCCGGGCTGATCTGAACATGACGTCAAACTCACTCTTTGGACGAGAGGCAGCAGATCTGATCCCACTGGCTTGTTTTATATTTTCATCCACTCCTGAGCTCACTTCCATTATTCAAAAACGAAAAAACACTTGTTCCACTAAAAATAGAGATGAGGGCGAATGTCTCTGGCTCCAGAGGCGACGCTGAACCTTCAACCTTCTCCACAGCTTCCCTACATTTCCAAAACTTCTCTAATGAATTACACTCTTTTCTGTGTTTTTGTTTGTGGTATTGTTAAAGAGGGATCTTTCTTCACTGGTTCGTTAAAGCTCACGAGGTCTGGGTGCGTTTCCAGTTTGTTACTCGCGATGTGGACGAAAGCTTCTTCATCTGGTAAATGCCAGGAGTTCACGCTGCCTCCTCGTCTGTCTCAGCCACAGACAGACAGACAGACGGAGTGAGGGAGGGAGGGAGCGAGGGAGGCAGGAGGCTGCAGAGAAGAAGAGAAGCTCACAGATCAACCTCTTGTCTTCCAGGGGAACATTGTTCAAAGTCGTCAGAGCCTCAATGTTCCGTGAAGGGACGTTTCTGGATTTCACTGAGGGTTCCACCGTTTTATGTTTGCTGTCAAATCCAGTTTTTATCACCGATCTCTGGCGCATCTGCAATGTCTCTATGTTTCCTTCCATTAATAAATAACAAGGCCGATCAAGGTCTGTTTGAAATCGGTGAAACATTCATAGATACATGAAGTCCGTTCTGTCTCTTTTATGAGGACAGTGGGTGGACCACACTGGGAGGAGACACAGGCGTCCCCGGGGGTGAAGTGAGGCCTGGACCAGGGGGACAGATCATCCAGGAGAAGGTTGGTTCACCTCCCGTCTCCTCTCTAAAGGAAACTGGCTCAGTTCCTTTATTCTAACCTAATTCTCTAACCCTTTAAAAAACAAGTCTCTTTGAAAAATGAGAAGCAGAATGTCCCAATTTTCACTAAATGACTTCACTCTGTAACGAGGACTCTCCAAATGGTCCTCACAGACACACAAACCCACACACACACACACACACACACACACACACACACACACACACATCTGCTCGTTTCATTCAGTGGGTCGCACACATATTTAATAACTGATATTAAATGTGTGTAATAAAGTGGTTGAAGTTAAGGACTCGTGAAAACCCAAATTAAAATTCATGAGGACCGCTGCTACAGTACAGTAGAAAAGAAAACGAGAACATATGATATTAATAAAAAGGCTTTTATATTAATGTTGATGTTACTGGCATTAGTCTCCAGGCTCCCAGCCCATGAGGAGTTGATGTTCCACAGCCTCCATGTTTTTATTACATCAACTGAATGAACCAACATTTGTCGAGTAAATACAATTAACACAATAAACCAATGAGTGTCCGTGGTGCACAGTATTAATTCTGAGCCATGACTGGACTCGCTACAGTGGCCTGCAGGGAGCCGGGGGGGACACACTGTTCTGCAGCGAGCAGATGGCGTGGAGGAGGCCGCGGGCAGTGACACACACACACACACACACACAGACACACACAGAAACACACACATGATGACCCCTCTGAGCTCGCCACCACGATGCCAAACACCCGGCTCCATCCACTGACTGAAAATTAACGGATCATTGAATCAGCGAGGGATCACACACACACACACACACACACACAGACACACACACACACACTCGTTGTGTTGCTTCATTAAAGCAACTCTTTCGGAGTCCTGCAGGTTTCCATGGAGACTGTCTCACGTGGACATGAAGACGTCCTCAGTCGTGTCCTCTGGAGATGAACAGTCAAACACCACCGGGTGTCTCTCTCTCTCTCTCTCTATCGTCCCTCAAGACGTCTCCAGCAGACACATCATGTTCTCTGAGATATCAATTAGTTTCATTAGGATCAAAACATTTAAATTAAAGCCAGATAGATTCATTGCTTGGTTAATAAAATAAGCTGATTTGATTTCTATGGTTTGGTTTATGATAGAGCATGTGACAGACTTTACTGGTGTGTGTGAGACGATTTATTAATGATATCTCAAAGGGCATCATAAGAAAAGATGAGTCGTTATATTCCACAGATAAATCCACACTTTCTGGTGTTTGTTCCTTTGACCACGAGGAAACATCAAACATGGACGACGTGGAACCAGAACAACGACCAGACGGGTTCCAGGAGATTGATTTCACGTTTTTCCAGCAACAGGAAAATCAATGGTTTCATAAATGGTTGTATTTCATGTCATTAAAATCACTGCTTCTGTGATTCTAACAACTCTGCTGTTAAAAAAATAATAGTTTCACTCTGAAATCCGCTGTGAGCAATGAGGTGGGATAAATGGAACCAGCAGGTCTCTTCATACTCAACCAGTAGCTGAGTGAACTGAACATTCCTCTCTGCTCCTCTTCATCATCAGGACATTTACATGACGTCAACATTTTACGTCAAGAAAGTGAAATATAGTTTTTTTTTACGAGTGGAGCAAAATGATTCCAAACTTCTGAGCTCATCTCTTTTTCCTTTTTCCTGGTAAAGGTAATGAAAGCTCATCCAGTGCTGACAGATTAACAGGGAGTTAAGTGTTTTACAGTATGTGTCACTCTGGGAGTCTGAACCAGCGACTGTCGGCCATGTTGACACCTGTTAAAAATATAAATGTTATCAATATAAAACCTAAATAAGGTGATTGTGCTGCAGGAATAAAAGAAAACAATATCATCTCATAAATAAAATCAGAGAATAAACTAAACTCTCTCACAAACAGACGCCCACAGGTTCATGCACACACACACACACTCTCTCTCTTGTCAACAGGACTGTCAGGATGAAAACAATGACAGCTGCACTCTGCAATTACCTGGAACATCAACAAAAACCCATTCACCCAGAACTACCAGTGGGAAGACCCTTTACTCCCTCGGCTCCCAGTGACTGTCGTACTCCAGTGAAACTCGTCTGCTCACTGGAAACAAGAGGAGGCGTTAACGACTTATACAAAACTGATGGAGTCAATAACGTGCCTCTGCTCTCTGACCTTTATATGTCAGACATTTAATTTTTTAAAAGAGTAAAAAGTGACGACTCATGGTTTTTGAGTTTACAAAAAATGAAGCAGGTAAATCCATCGGCCAGTCTCCTCTGCACCGAGGCTGCAGATTCAAAAGGTCAAAGAAGACAAATCCAGCAGAGGATCAAAAGACAGATTATATAATAAATAAGAAAAACTTTCAGAGACTTAACTTAATATTAAACTAAAGATCAGTTCACTTTCCAAACAAGACAAACCTCTGACTGAAGTCAACACGTTCATATAAGAGAAGCTCCTGATTCTTCTTCACGTTCTTCTTCTTCTTCTGTTACTTCTATTAAAGACCTGGAGCTCTTCATTAATTCTGCTGAGAAATCAATTAGGCAAAAATACAAATATTGCTTGTTTCGATGAAGTTTAAAGAATAAAGTGTGAACATGAATTCTTGCGGAGATGAAACCAGGAAGAAGCTCCTGATAATGAACAACGGTGATTTATCAAAATTAAGATATAAAAAATGAAGGAGTCTGGGATTTGATCACATGGGGGGGGGGGGGGGGGCATTGTGGTGATTTACTGCAGCTGCTGATGCTGTGTTTCAGTTTTTCAACAATAACGCACAAGCTTGTACATCATACTCACAGAAACACACAGACACACACGATGAAGAAACCCTTGTGCACTTTAAGATACGCACTACTAACTGCTCACCCCCCCCCCCCCCCCCCCCCCCCCCACACACACTGAACGATCTCACATCTAAAATAAATCAGTCTCCTGGAAACTAAAGAGAAAATCCTTTGGCTCAGAAACATTTGGTTAAAATCACGTTGAACTGATTAACGAGGATCCAGAGTTTTGTTCCATCAAAGAGAAACAAACGGAGATTTAAAGGTTTGTGATTTTCATGAAGCAGATTTATTCTCTGACTGTGACTGAGCTGCAGGTTGAGTCATCATCCAGGGTCTGCAGCCGATCCCCAGGTGACTCATTCCTCCAGGTTGGGTCTATTTTCTGCTTTAGGATCAAAGTACCAGTCTAATCAGAGAAAAGAAGGTTCAGAGATAGAAACGTCCACTCGGAAAAAAAGCACCTGTTGCGATCTCAGAAGTGAAGAGGAGTTTGTTCTTCCTGCGTCACGGCCTTAACGAGGGGAGCTGGATGTTTCTCCAATTAACTCTGTGCTGACTCGCTGCCAGAGTTCAGTTTGTTCCTCGTACTTAAAGAAATGTATTTTTACTTGTTCTGTGACGATTCACCTACGACTCACAATCACAGTTATTTGCTGGATTCCTTTTTTAATCAGGGGTTCTGTTTTTAACCCTCAAGTCTTTGAGTCATCGCTCGTCTTCTCTCCTCAGAGTCTGAAGCTTCATGTGTTTGTTTCTTAGTTTCATTAGATCTGGTTTAATATGGTTTCGTATTGGAATTTAGGGATTAAAGAATTTTGGGGTGCGTCTACCTGTACTTGACTCTGATTGGTTTGTAGAAGGCGTCTCTGTCGTGGGTGTGTGGTCAGTACGGGGGGGTAACATCACTTCCAGCAGAAGGAACGTTCCCAGTCCTCCTCACTGGGTCGGACCAGCCGTTCCCTCAGGTTCAGACACTTCTTGTTTTCCACACTTGCAGCAGGAGGCTTGAGGTGAAGAGATGCTGTCAGGTGGTTTCCACCGACTCCGAGTGTCTGAGGAGGAGATGAAGGAGGACGACTCCAGAGAAGAGCCACAGATTCAAAATACAAACCTCAGCTTCACACAAGGGGACTTCTCCTTTTGACAAAATGAAAAATGACCTGGTTGGACATGAAGATGCTGCTGGTGGTGCTGGGAGAGCAGGGATGGAGAGGACCCCCCCCCCCCCCCCACACACACACACACACACACACACAATGACAGGCAAACGAACTGAGAGGCAGAATCTTATTCCACTTTATTCTCAGGGAGATATGGAGGAAAAATAAATGGACTTTCCAAGAATGAGAGGAGGGACAGGAGGTGAAGGAGAAGGAGGGAAATCAAATATATTGAGCTGGTGTTTTATTGTGTTTTCAGACTGTAGCTCCACGTGAGGCTCTTTGCCTGTTGCAGCGACCACACTTTAAATGTTGGACAGGGAACAATGGTTCAACCCCCCCCCCCCCCCCCCCGCCTCTTCGAACCAGAACAATTACAGGAGTGGCTGCAAGTGGACATCGTGACTGAAAATCCATTTAACGTTTCGGGGCTTGAAATGAAAAGTCTTCATGCAGGATGAAGGAATAAAGGCTCCGAGTCATAAGCTCAGATGGAAATCTGCTTTTAGCTGAGGAGACGTTTCATTACGGGGATCGAACCTGTGACTCGAAGGATATTTACATCTTGTCTATGAAGTATCCACGGGCATCTTTCGTCAAATTAAACGTTCATATTCAATTCAAAGTCAAATACTTTAAAAATAACCAACAGATGCTGCAAATTTTTTTATTCCTTCTGATATCAGGCCTCTAAATCAATCTTTCTCCATGATGACACATTTTATTATCTGATTATTGTCTTGTTATTGCTTTTTATTCTCCTCATTACTCTTTATCTTGATGTCCCTCACCGACTCTGTTTGTTTGTTGACCTGAGTTTCTTTACACGTTTCCTATCGGATGTTGTTTGTGTGAGATAAGCTGCTAATGAATCGTCCTGCTTGGGATCAATAAGTCTGAGTCTGAGTCTGAATCTGAGTCTGAATCTGAATCTGAATCTGAATCTGAGTCTGAATCTGAATCTGAATCTGAGTCTGAATCTGAATCTGAATCTGAAATGTATGCAGGAAATCAAATCCATACCTTTCACCAAGTTTCAAGAAAATCAAAGTTGTTTTGTGCAATTTTGCAACAGAATTGCAGCTTTTCAGCTTTATTAAAGATATTAACAGACGTATAAGGTCACATGACTCGTCTGATGAAAACAGTTTTCTACCCAGTGGAAACCGATGAAGAGGCTCCGCCCCCTCAGCAGATCATCATCTCAGTGTCTCACCACCGAGCAGCTGAAGATGGACGTCAGTGCTAATCCAGACTGGGACTCCGACACTCGGCCAAACACGTCCCTCTGACCCACGTCACTGCCCCCCCCCCCCCCCCCCCCCCCCCCCCCCCCACTGGCTGTTCTGCCTCCTGCCAAAATCTAATCAGATGCATCTTCAGCGGTTTAATGAATCCCTGCAGGTTGTGTCTGTGTGAGTCCACATCCAACACCAGGTCTCCACGTGTGTAACTGATTTCATCCTCCACCAACCTGATGGGAATAAACAATCAGGTGGATCCAGTCGGAGACGAGGATCTGATCCAGAAACTCATTTACTGCAGTTTACACAGGAACGAATCTGATCCTGTGTCAGTCGGCTTCTGTCTGTTTCCTTCCTTCCTTCTTTGCTTCCTTCCTTCTTTCCTTCTTTCTACTTTTAAGTACATATACTTTGTTGCTCTACTAAAGGAGATTTATTTTCATTTGTATATTTTAGAGGCAGATTAATTTCCTTATATAAGCAAAAATCTTTATTTCTTGTTTTTTGGATTTGAAAAGTTATCAATAACAAGAAGGGAACTGATCCACTGATCCAATCAGAACAGGCAGGTAATATTAGACCCCGCCTCCTTCAGGCTGCAGCTGAGACTCAGCCATCATCATAGTACTTTTACTTACAATACTTTAAGTATATTTAAAGCAAGTACTTACTTATTCCGGTAGAAAAGTTATCATGCCACACTTTTGTACTTCGTCCACATCAGCTGAATGTTAACTTATCCCCTAAATAAACTCATATATATAAACTATAACCACAGATAAAGACGATAATGGAAACATCACTCACTGATTCTACAGGAAAAACTATTTTTTACCTTTATGCCGATACATGTTGATATTTAACACCGATATATTTCTGTTTGTTAAAGTTTGTCTGCTGATGTGTTAGTTGGTGAAAACAGATTCAGCTTCACTTCCTCTCCGCTCACTCCTCTGACTCTGTTGTTTCCCTTTTGGGGGGGGGGGGGCGGGGGGGTTCTGTCTTCACTGCTGCTCTGGACCAACTCATCTCCATGACTCTGAGTTAAAGGTCAATAAAGTCTCTGTGGAAACAACAGAGCACATCAGCTTGTCAAAGGTGGAACTGGACCTGAGGGACGAATGAGAAGTTTCCACAAAGATAATAAAATAGAGACTTTTACTTTTAGAGACTGCTCCGACACACAGGGACAAACCAAGAGCTGCAAATAGAGATGGACAACGCCCGTCCCCGTCCTCCCAGAAATGGTATATTCCATATGCAGGGGCTGCATTATCAAGGTTCTTCCTATAAATGCTCTTGAACAACCCCTCGTCTACGGCTGTCAATCATGACTCTCATCTGTCAATCACGACGTCTGATTCTATCAAACAAATTAAAACCAAACATTCAGACACATGAACACTTGAGCAAACATCAGTCTGATGACAACAAACTGAAATGACAGAAACGATCTGTGAGACTCATTTACTCACAGCGTCCGTGTCCCAGCTGCTGATATGATAACAAGGTCCGAGGATCTTGAATCAGTGTGAGAAGTTAAACTTCTGACAGTTGGATCTTCTTGTGTTTTCTCTGTTTCCTGGACGAGGAGCAGCCGGAGCCGCATTAACCCGTCGTCAGGAAGGATTCTCTGTGTCTCTAATTGAGTTGAGTGGACGTGTGGGACGTCTGCAGCTCTGTCTCCAGTGTCTCCAGTGTCTCCAGTGTCTCCAGTGTCTCCAGTGTCTCCGTCTGTCCGTCCTCTCCTCGCGTCTCCTTCGGTCAAACTCACTGTTCTTCATCTGCGTCCAGTCTCTTTTCTGATGAGCACAAGATTCCCTCTTTAAATACAGAAGGTGTTTTATGCTGTTTTATACAAACAACTAGTTAATTACTGTCGTTAATCTTTAGAGTAAAATGAATTTAGAAATGAATTTTAAAAATGTATCTTTATAGTTAGAATGTAAATATGTGAGAGTTGCCAGCGCCAGCATCTGTAATGTCTCAGATCTTGAGTTTGTCTTTTCCATAATTTATGTCTCATCTGATAGGATGCCTTCAATTCATCAATTTAAAAAGACTAATTTTGTTTTGCAGTGCATCAAATAGTTTCTAACAACCAGAAGCAAATGTTAAGATATTTAAATGACAATAAAATACTGATAATAGTCAAATAATGGGATTTAAAGCTTGCAGTATTATATCTTGTGATTTAATGGAGAATCAGTTTTTTTATTCCTGTAGATATTTGGGTCGTGTAGTCGACTCTCACTCCTGACACCTCGTCGTCCACCTTCACATTCTGAGCCGTTCACGTCTGTAAATATTAATAAGTTGGTTTCAGCTGCGTCAGCACTGACACCGAACACTCAGAAGTAAATACTGTAAAGTTTGAATTCCCTGGGGAGCAAAGTCCAGAGGGAGTTCAGTCATAAAACTGAAGCCGAAAGTCTGTTTGCTCAAATATGAGAAAAGCTGAATTACTGCCTGTCAAATTCTGAGTCCTCATAATTTATTAATATTATTTTACGGTGCTGTGGTATGACTGAGAGTCTGTGGGTGTGTGCATGTGTTTGCATGGATAGTTCTCAGTGTATCTGTGCAAAATAAATGTGTTTTTACATGAATTACAGTGTAAATCTTTGTGTTTATTGTATGTTTTCTCTTATGAGTCTTTTAAAACAATATCACTTGTCATATTTTCAGTTTCCTGTTTTTCTCGGCCACTGGTCTGCAGCCGTGCATCGACCAGTCAGAAACGAAAACAGGAAATCGGGAAGAAGTCCAACAGAATTAATCTCCCAGAGCTGTTGGCTGGTGTGTGTCTGCTGAAGCCTCCTGATGGCACGGCTGTCTTCACACATGTGTCCAAAATCCAGAGGACAGCAGCGAAAATATATAATGTTAGTTTTGTTTTTGTCAAAATTTTCCCTCCTGCACATAAGCTCTTTGTCCAGGAATTAAATGAACACTTGTTTCTGTAAAACTCTGCAGTCCCAATTATTTGTTATTTAAAAACAGAGTAAACATAACACTGAATTTAATTTAATTAACTCACAAGCATTGATAGTTTTATAAATGCTGCTCAGTAAACATAAAGAGTTTACAAATATTCTCAATAAACCTGATTAATAATTTAATGACGGGTTTAAACCGGTTATCAGAGCTGAATGTCGTGTTGCAGTTTGTTGAGGAATTTTTTAAATGACACTAAGAATTCACACAAAATGAAATCGCACATTTAAAGCAGTTTCCAGCAGAGACGGGAATTTGGTTTCGTCAAAAACTTGCAAATCTCATCAGTGTCCTGCTGCAGATTGATGAAGAACACTGAGGGAAAGAATATGATTTGTGGCGTTGTGATGAATCTGCCGGCTGTGTTGTCTTTTCAGATTTATTCATTCATTATATTCCAAGCGACACATGGACGTCCATCAGTGAGGGACAAACACAACTGTTGTGTTTATTGTGTCAAATATCTGAAGTGAGACTTTACCTCTGGAGTCGGATCAGAAGTTTCTCACATGAAGAAGAAGAACTTGCTCGTCTGGTTTGGACGACGTCTACATCATCACATCAGGAGCCAGCTTCAGACACGTGTGAATGCAAATGTGTGTAAATCATATTTACATTCCATTAAAAAGAAGCTTTGATTCATTTTCCTTCTTTAAAGCTATAAACTCAACATAGAAGTAGGACAGGGAGCATTTGCATATTTGAAGACTCGGGAGATTTGCTTTTTTTTTTTATTGCTGCCAGAATCAGCGTTAAAACAAGTTTAAAGATTTATACTTATTCATTAATTATCAAGTGTTTTGGCCTCAGGTTTTTTTTCTATATAACCAAACATTAAACCTCTGTACAGAAGAAGAGGGACTAGAATTCAGACTCTTTCACAAGATCCAGTCACACTCACACACTCATGGATCTGAAACCCCTGAACTTGACTGACGTGTTTCTTCAAGATCCATGAATTATTCCCTGGGACACTGATAAATATTAAAGAAAGATAAAATCAACTTTATCTGTGTATCTGATAAAGTTCACCAGGTTCCTCCCTGAGTGAGACCACCTCCTCCCACAGAGGACAAACAAATACCAGTGAAATCATATTGTCCCCGGCAGAGGTGATGACATTTGAATATTAAATATACTGAAAGACAAACAACTGTGATATTTAAATCAGGAAACATATTAAAAACAAAAATTCTATTAACTTTAAAGCCTCCTCGACCTTTTTCAAAAAGCTCTAATTTCATCGGGTTTATCTTCGTCCTGCGAGACATCGGCTCTTTTCATTTTGATCTCAGACGACCATCTTTATGGACGGCTGTCGGGACATGAAGGATTTCAATAAATAAAATAAAAGATGCTTCAAAAACAAATGACCAACTCGACCTGTAAGCTCCTTCATGAATCATTTAGGCTATAACTCTAATAACCATCTGGAATCTGGATGTTTGTACTACACAGACACATGAAGCTCACGATCCTCGCATGTGATTTATGAACCATTCATCTGAGCTGAAGCCAATTTTTACACATGAGCTGAATCTATTTTATTTCCACTTACTAATGTAAATGTTCCGTGTTTAAAAACTGCAGCATGTGAGCTTTCACTCCTTTTTTTAAACCACATCTTACACTTGAGCTCTACTGTCCTGGAATCAGCCGATAGCCTGTAACTGCAAACTGCACGATGTCTGATCTGATCTGTGGTCAGCAGATCCACTCGCCAGCTCAGTGATCACAGAGAATGAGAGGTGATAAAAACAGTTTGTGCAGATTAAAGTCGATTTGGTCGCACAACTCTCTCCCCGGACAGATTTCTGAACCGGTCCAGATTCCTGCCCGACCGGCTGTTTGATGCCGTTTGACGCCTGAACTCTCTCGGATGAATTCTGGCAGCACTGGGTTTAGTTTGGCTGTGGGCGCTCTGGGTCTGACTGGTTTCCCACTCGGCTGCTGTCTGGACTCCCACTGATATAAAACACAAACAGAACACATTGTGTGTAACGTTCAATCTTCTGCAGGCTTCTGATTTTACTTTTAACCATCATGTCTTTGTGTTGTGATATCTAAATATTCACTTTTAGGTAAGAATGAACTGTTGGATCTGTGCCTTGCTCAAGGACACTTCACGAGGCGGACCTGAGGAGGCAGGGATCAAGTCACCAACCATCTAATTAGTGGACGACCCGCTCTACCTCCAGATCCACGGTCCCCACTTATCATTTTAAGATTTTATCAATCAAGAATATCAATATCTTTCATCAGCCGCACGGAGAAAAGTCATAATTAATTTTTTCCTGTGAGTGATTCCGGGAAACGAGGCTTCGGGCAGACGAGCTCTCGATGACACAAAGGGACTCGACACCAGGATCATCAACATCTCTTTAATCTTTAATTAGCTTTCATCAGATCTGTCACATAGCAGCAGAAACAAGTCGGACACACGTCAGCTCCCGGTGGAGAAGCTGCTGAAGCTCCTGTGAAACATGAAAATACCCATTTTGTTCTGTCAAAATAAATACTGAAGAGTTTTATAAAAGGTTCTTTTGCTGTTGTTGTCGTCACCTTTACACCTTGGGGGGGATTTGTATTTATTTATATACACATTCAGGTGGAAAGCTGGAAATTAAATAATTATGAAAAAGTGTTGAGATGGACACAGACGTGGAATAAAAGTCAGGAAGTCGCACAAATAGCAGCAAGTGTCCAAAGTCTGTTCAAACTGAAACTATCATCATCATTTTTCTTTATTGGAAACACATTCTGCTCATTAGCAGGTTGGTTATTTTAATTAGTGTTATTACTTGAAAAGGTTTTAATGTCTGACGCACTAAGACTGCAGAGGTCACGAGGTCACGAGGTCACGAGGTCACGATCCGAAAACCAAACGTCACAGAAACGACCAGAACCAGAAACTTTGTGATTGTGACAAAAACCACTTTTGCTTAACTTCTGCATTTAAAAAACAAAACATCGCCTACAGGAATAATTTATTTTCAGAGGGAAAAATCATGAATAAATAAAAGTGGAAATTATTTGATAACAAAGTGCATCATGGGAGATTTCAGAGGCAAACGGCTTTTAAAGGCTACAGATTCTGCAAAGGGAAAAATAACCATAGAGCCTTTCAGCAACCCCCAGAATCCTCTCTGGGTCCACACGTGTGTTCAGGTTGACTTTTACTTGACTTCATTAAATTGCAACGCTGACGTCTGCTCTCCTGCCCCCCTGCTGCAATGCATTCTGGTCTTTTTTGACGCTCCGCTAAGTGTGGGAATTGGCTCGAACATCAAAAACAAGATTCTCTCTGTAACAGCATCTAAGAGCAGAAGCGAATAAAAGCCACAGACCTCTAACAAGCTCTTCATCTGTCAGGTGAGTGTGAGAAGAGAGAGAGACGTTGAATTCAACAAACTTCAGTTCAGACCTCAGCTCACAAACATCAGGCTCAAACGCCTCCAAAGACTTCAACCACTGGAATTAGATTTCATGAAACTAAGCGAGCTCGAGGTTGGGGAGCTTCCCACGCAACACACACAAACACACACTCACACAGACACACAAACAGATGTCATAGAAACTGCAGCTGTGAAAGGGGGCGGCTCTGGAGCGGCGCTGGGCAGGATATAGAAAAACAAATGCAGTCTGTCTCCGTCTCTGCAAAAACAAACTGAAAAGAAAATTGTGAATTTAAAGAGGATTTAGTTTCTGCTCTTTTGTTAACGCCTCAGAACGCGACACTAAAAAAAGAGAAGTGGACAATCTCTCGTTTTCTTAATTGGAAACGTTGAATAATCTAAATTGAAAAGTTGCTGTTTTGAGCTTTAAACAAATATTGACGAGGCAAATATCCAAAGTAAGTAAAGCTGCAGCGATGTGTTTGTAGACGGGAGAATTAATGATTCTACTTTTCATTAACTTTAAATTAAAGTCAAACACCTACTGAAAAATATAATTAATGTCGGAAATAGAAAATTTGAGATTAAGACTAATTTACTTTGAGTGAAGCAAATTGAAAAGACTTTCAATACCTTTTTTTAGTTCGTCTCTATTTTGCGTCAACATCATATAAACATGTCACAGTCATCTTATAAAAAATATTCATCAATTCATCAATTTTTCATCCCCAAGAAATTATTATTTACTTTCTAAACAAATACCATGACAAGAGTTTTCTTTATGACTTTCTCTCCGTAACTGGAAAACTTAAAAGATGAAAATTCACACTTCAGGATCAACGAGAGGGAAACGACTCAATTGGCAAAGACATTGAAATGTAATGTTTTTAAAGGAAATCTGAAATTAACATCTTAATAATCTTAAGAGCACTGAGCTGATCTGTGTCTTTACAGCTTCACTGAATACTGTGAATCAGAATGACTCTGATGAATTGATCCTTAACTCACAAAGTGCACGTGCTTCAATTAGAGAAGAGGACACAGGTTAACAGGAACAAGCAGAGAAATGGAGACTTTAGAAAACTAGAGAAGATTTGAGTCGATTCCAAAAACATCGGACAAGACTTCCTTCAATTTGCTCTTGAGTTGGTGGATCTAGAAGAAGAACTTAATGTTTCCTAATTGTGGAAATTAAAAACTGATTCTTCAGGTTGTCTTCAATAAAGTTTAAGTGGCTTTTTTTTAATGAAAAACCAAACTTTATTCATCCCTCGTCGGGCATTAAGGTGAAGATCATCTGAGCCAACTAATCAATCTATTCAGAATGAAAGAGATTAGAAGGAGAAAGATGTTGACATGAATCTCCATCAGCGTTAAAGTGAAACTGCTTCTCTCCATCGACTGGGACACTGACTGGGTTTGAACTTCCATCGACTGGGACGCTGACAAATCCTCAAAACATTCATGAAACACTGACGATGAGAAACTAAACTCTCAGCAGGTGAGTGATGTTCAAAAGAGAAACTGTGGTTTGGAGCAACACTTAAATATTAATGCACATATTTAACTTTAGCTTTGTCTCTGTCTTTAAAGTAAAAGCATGTTTCTGACGGTGGAGAAGTAAAGTGCACTGGTGTGAGCTGAGCGTCTGACATGCTCAGCTCATATTCATGGATCTGGAGTAACATGAGAGCTGCTGTCGTGTTCCCTGAAGTTTCATCCGAGGATTGGATGTTTTCTGTTTGAACTTTCCCAAACTGGGTCAATGGGCTCGTCTCTGAGAAGAACTTGTAATCACATCGTCCTCCCAGTGTTTCCAGTCAAGAGCTTTTTGACTCTGCAGTGAATCAGCTCAGCAGTGTTTCTGTCTAATTAACTTTTTTTCAGAGTGGGCTGCGTCCCCCCCCCCCTCCCCGTGTGAACCACTTCACTTCGGGGTCTGACACCATGTTCACTGTCGGACGACAAAATGTCCACGACAACAGTATTGTTTAAAGCTCATTAATAATAATAAGCGTTGAGATGATTGAACTGGTTTATTAATCGTTTTGACACCGTGAGAGGAGAAGGAGAAGTTTGTCCAATCTAACAAATGATAAGCAACTTTACTTTATGTCCAACATCGACTCTTCTGTGCTTTAATACTGAAACACACTGAGAGTTGTCGATGATAATCTATAGTTCATATAAAAATACTGAATTAAAGATGCAGCATTCAGGGTTTGTCAGCTTCCTTCTTCTGGTTCTGTGAGTTTAGTGTTGACCACAGTCAAAGCGGGTTTATCTATTTTACTTTAACAGCAGGGCATGATGGGAAAATGGTTCATACACGACAGCATACGCACACACACACACAGACACACACTCCCTCACAGCGCCTGTAGCACGTTCATGAGCCACGTCTCTGCTTCGTGGTGGTGAACCTAAAGCACTTTGACACTTTCACTTTCCTCTCAGCTTAGTGAGGAGCTAAGACACGCAATGTTGAACATGTGATGTTTAGCAAAAAGAAAAATATTGTTCTGGACTCATGGAGGACACTTGTTTCAAACGCTCGTTATTCCAGGAACAAGCTCCTGAAGTCTGTTGTTCATCGCTCGGGATTTTGACACAGAAAACCACAAAGAGGGGAACTTGTCAGAAACAGGTCCACTGTGTGATATCAGATCGCTTTGGCAACATGTTTCACTTCCCAGACTTCCCAACAGAGTCATTAAACACGTCTCCTGCTGTGAGGTTCTCCCACACGAGCCACAGGACTCGCTGGACTTTACAGGGAGCGAGCGGCGGGCCGGCTGATCCACGCCCAGTCGAGTCCTGGCAGTCGCTGCAGTTTGACTGGGCCACCTGAGGTACCAGCAACAAAGAGAGCACTGGTTCTGTTCCAGTTCCAGTTCCTGCCCCCGTATCAAGACGAGTTTCAGCTGAGCTTCAAAACCACGTGCTCCCCTGGCAAAGTCCTGTTCGGCTCCTGGATCCCTGAACCCCCCCTGGAGGCTCGGGGCGGGAGCTCTGCCGGGGGTTGTGTGTCTGTGTTGTGTCTCAGCTCCGGATGCGTGAAGGCCGGGGGGGGGAGGGGGGTGGGGCTGAGGTCAAGAGAGGAGATGTGACTGAGGAGGAGTCGTCGCTGGTCACAAGCAGGACTCGCTGTGCAGATACTTCTTCTTCTGCGCCGTCTGGCTCCCGTTGTGAAGCACAGAATACCTGACGGGGGGGGGGGGGGGGCAGAAAGAGGAAGAGTTCAGTATATACAACTTGACACGTACGTTTGAACCTTCACTGACTAACAAGCAAACAAATAAAACCAAATACACAAGCACCACGAGTGATACACGGTGGAAAGAAAACATTTGAATCTTCTAAAGATGGTGACACAGAGGTGAAAAGTGAGATTTCAAGACCAGAAAATCCTCAACCAGTGATATATTTATGTCGACTTGATTCACCAAACTATCCCAGAAGTAGATTTACTCCCCTGATAAACAGAGAACTTCCCACATGTTATTTGTGTGTTTGCTTCGGGCCTTAAACATTTAGAATTCATGCTTTTACTTTGAAATCATCAAACAGAAACAGTTGGGAAACAGTGATTTCTTTTGGAACAGAGATTCCTCGTGTCTTTTAAATCCAGGAAATGAAAAGTGCAGCATCTGAACTGGACGCTGATCTCAGGAGGCAGCTGGATTTCTACACAAGAGAGAATCCATCTGAGGTTCCATCAGTTTCCTGTGAGATGTAACATCACGTCCATCAGCGATGGAATCTCTCAATTCAAAGAAGATCCAAGACTCAGTGGAGTCTAAACTCGGTGACAGACAGTTCATCCAATCACCTGCCAAGTATTGTTTTGAAAAGCCCGCCCCCCCCTTCTCCAAACAGTTCCCAGATGGTTTTTGTGCAACATCTGGAGCTTCACATCACATCTGTCCTGGTCCCAGCAGAAACACACGGTGACACGTGGTCAAACTGCTGCAGCAGAAGAATGTGAAGATCTGAGCTTCATGCAAACAGGCTGACAAACCACCTGAGCTCACTCAGACTCCCACCACGTAAAGAACCGATGGAAAACTGCGTCAGGCTGTTCTCTGCCAAACACTTTAGACTTTACAGGCTTTTGTAAAAAGGGAGAATGCACTGAATTAAAGCCCCCTGATGGAAAATGAGTCATTTCTCAGCATATCCTGATCTCCGGTCTGAGTCACAATGTCTGAGGAGCAGGAGGGCGATCGAGAGAAGTCGTCAAAGCCGTCGAGTCCCTGAAGAGACGTTAGAGGATGGAGTGATGGTAGAAACTCCAGGGAGGAGGAGGAGAGGGGTTTAAAACACTCAGCTCACACCACGATCACAACAAACCCGTCGTGACTTCTCATCTGTTCACTTGTCTTTTAGCTTTCTGTCTCTGAGACTCACTTTAACTTTAACTAGTTCATGCACTCGCCGTCTCCAAAGCTTTTTTATTAGGTCGACTTCCCGTCAGTGCTTGAAGTCACGATGCTCAACATCGAGATCTGAAGGTTTTCCACATTACGGGAACATTAGGACACCAGTGAATCCTGCTGTCCTCAAACTGAAGTGAAGACAAAAACCTCCATCAACTCTCATCCTCTGAAAGTCTCAGATCGATGATAAGATCAGTTCACAGAATCTCTAATCAGGGAAAAAGAAGCATGAAGCTGCAGGAAACATGATCATGACACAGAAATTTGTGAGAGTTGTCTCACAAAAACAATAACACAAGCATGAACTAATCTAAATACATGAGATGTGACTACACAGCAGCAGCAGCAGCAGCAAAGCTCCATCAAGAAGAGCTTTTCCTAAAGTGAAAAAGAAACTCATTTGTCCCCACTGGTTCTCACTTGTGTCGTCTAAGAGCTTCACTGCATCTCAATGAGGACACTTATTGCCTCTGGTGCACATGTGAGTGCTGTATACGCGGCTGCACGTGTGCACGGGGACGTGCACAGTGGACGATGGGCCACATTCCCTCCTGTGTGTACACACGTGTTTGCACCGCGGGCTGGAACCATTACGAGCCGTTTACACAAACACCCTGACCGGAGACACTTCCTGCCGCCAAACTGGCCGTGAAATTCAGCGTCCAGATCGCCCCGGACGTTCAGAGCCTTTCAAAAGGAAAGGGGCTGCAGCGTCTCACCGGAGCGGAGCTGGAGATCACTGCCACATTGAGACGTTTACAGCCTGAACCCCGGCCTCGGTGTTGAGCCGCCGGTGGGACGGGGCAGCTGCTGCGGTGGAAACAAAGAGGCTGGAGGGTCAGAGGTCGATGTGTCAGAGGTTGATGTGTCGTGTTTTCAATCACGTACGTCTCAGTCAGAGAGAAGTTCATGAAACATCCACTCGTCCACTGCATAACATTGCATATTGCGATCTGACACTGTTCACTGTCTTGCATTTCACTTTTTACTTCACTTTTTATATCTTTTATCTATTATATATATTTTATTTAGATATGTTTATGTCTAAATAAATGTTGCTTTGTATAAATATTAGAAAAAGGGAGTAAATAAGAAGTAAATAGTGAGTAAATATATATTGTTTCTTTTTATTGCTTTTCTTATGTGTGTTGTATTTATTGTGTTTTTATGTTTTTATGTTTCTATGTTCATTGTATGCACCAATAACCAGAGCAAATCCCTTGTAGGTGTAAACCCATCCGGCAATAAAAAACTTTCTGATTCTGATTCTGATTTTGAGATGAACTGGTTCATGTGAGCACTGATCTGTGGTCTGTGGAGCTCACTTACTGGTTTCTATCCTCATTTATTCAAGCTCGAGAGATTTATGCTTCAAAACATGGAAATCCGTCCAAATGAGGCTTTGAATTATCCTGTGAAGTGACAGAGCTCCACCGGTGTTTCAGAGATAAGAGGACCTGGCAGTTATATGAGGAAACACACCTGAAGCTAGCATCAGCAACTTGTCTGCTGTAATCAGGTTCTATAATAAACTGGAGGAGTTAATGCTCGTTTGTTGCTTCACACAGTTTCTGAAGGTGAACGCAGCTCTGAAGTCTCCGTCATCCATAACACAAGACTCCATGTCGACTCTCCTTCACAAGCTGTCATTCCCATCCATCATGTGTAACAGAAGGAAAAGATGAACGAGTATCATGTTTCAGAAAAACGCACAAAAAGCCCAAATCCACGATATTAAATCAAAAATCACCAGCACGAGGAAACAAAGGAGTCAAATCTGCCTGTTGTTCTATTGACCTGCCGCGTGTTCATTTTGAGCCGCTCTAATATTTTTTGGATGGAGTGCGAATGTGGGACATGTGGCTGAAGCATCCGGTGTTTATTTGTGGGTTTGTTTGTACACAGCTGAGCCAACGGGACGACTGGCAGAGCAGGAGACAGGATGGGGATTTGTTTAATGAGGCCGGGGCAGAGACACACACACAGAAGGCCCGGATTACGAGCAGACTAAACAATCCACATATTTCTGGGCTTCAATGTGGCGAACACATCATCTCCATGAGGTTCACTGCAGCACCAGGTCTGAGCAGGAGACCCTGACCTCTGATGACCCGAGAGGGAACTTCACAGGGACGATCAAAATGGTGCTCGTCCAAAAATTAACATTTGCAACCTGTGAAACTGCAGGATTACTTGTGATCGATCAGATAAAACAAGTCTCACTTCAAACTTCAACTACCTACGATGGAGGAAATGGGATAAAGCAAGATTGAATATTCAACTGGATATATCTGGATCAATACAAGCATCTCAGGATGAAGAAGAGGAGCCGAACATGAAGAAGAGCTGAATGTCACCTTCACTTTCCTGTTGTCATAAACGCCCTAGATCACAATGTTCCTAGACGAGTCCAAACCAAACTGTTGTGAGTTCTCTTTTGGACTTTGTCTCGTCCTTCCATCAAGTTCGTGTCAATGTGTGCGTTCGTTGTTTTGTGTAATCCTGTTAGAGGAC
>NC_070633.1:28020368-28067694 GCF_947347685.1 Pleuronectes platessa
TTGAATTTAATAAAGATACCGAAAACTATTCCTAATTAAATCAACCCGATCTCAAAACTCTAAATAAAAAAAGTTCTCAGTATTTGCAGCTTTCCTGATATTTAACAACATTAAACCTGAACTGTCTGTGGATTCACTGAGCTGCAGATGAAACAGCAGCAATTTGAAAAATCCTAATTGCAGCTCTTCACCTCATCATCTGTGTTGGACGAGTTACAACAAACACTGCCACGTTTACAGAGAGAGAGAGAGAGAGAGAGAGAGAGAGGGAGAGGGATAGAGAGGGTGGGTGAGAAAGAGGAGTGGAGGGGTGAGGAAAAAGGGAGAAATGAACGAGAGACAGAAGAAAAGAGGGAGGCTGGGTGAAGGTGAAGATAAATGATGTAGGAGGGGAAAGGAGAGAGAGAGTCTCACGGTTTAATGACACCTCTTCCTCCCTCCTTTCCCCTCCCCCCTTTCCTCCTCCTCCTCCTCTCTTTTCGGTCCTTCATCGGCTGGACTGTGGCTTCCAGGCAGAATGGAAAAACGCCACGTTGCATTCCCCCCCCCCCCCCCCCCCCCCCCTCCCTCTCATCCAGCTGTTGTTCACATCAGCACTGTGGGAACAGACAGAACTAGTCGCCCCTCTCCTCCCTCACCGGCTCCGAGGAGACGCTGGGTCATGGATCCAGAGCTCGGCTGCTTCTGTCTGTCAGCAGGTGTTCTGAGGAGCGAGTGGAGGATCTGAGCCGCGATGTAAAGTAAACGTTCCAGAGGCTCAAGAGAACCGAATGATTCAGACCCACAGGAGCCGAAGCTTCAGAGCTGCAACGTCCCCAGAGGATGAACCCTCACCGTCAAGTTATTCAAGGTTTATTCAGACAAAACTACAGAGCAGCTGGTAACACACTCAGTCCACTGCAGATTCAGAGAGTTGAGATCAGGAGTTTGACACATGACACTGGATCCCTGCAGCCCTGTGACCTCTGACCTCTGACTTGGGGTCAAAACGCTGACCATCAGAAACACCTTCCTTAAAACAGAAACAAATGAATTCTCGAGTTCACGCGCAGCTAATTCACAACTTGTTGTTTTCACGAAAATCTTTCCTCATCTTTTATTCACTTCAGTCTTCATAAGACAAAGAACGTTGAGACATGACCGTGAAGGATTCTGGAGTTTGTGTTTTATATCTGAATGAATTAGAAAGTCCTGCCAACGTGCCAGAACCAGAAGGTTTACTCAGTCTTCTTCACACACTAGCAGCCGGTGCAGTGTGAACATCATGTGCATCAGTTGTTTTCCTTCTTGCCGTTGGTCAAGGCCTTAAAAAGCAGCTGCTGAGACTTTCTGATCTTCAGCTCCACGATCAAACTGGGAATCCTGCAGCTCCCAGACGGTGAGTCAGTGGGAGCAGAGAGTTAACATGAGGCCCTGCCTACAGGAAGAGAGGGGGGGGGGGGGGAGTGTAATGGGAGGTTTGGCAGACAGGAGGGGGGAGGGAGGGAGGCGTCCCACTGGAAACGTCTTCTGTGTGAAGTGGTGAGAGAATCAGATCGTCCAGCATTCAGCCGACTTCTCTCCTGGTGCCGCTGCTCCACAAAGACAAGGTAAGAGGTCTCACTCTGATCCGAATCTCCTGACTCTGGTTTATCCTTCCTCACGGGAGCGTGGGTCAGTTTAAAAGCTGGAGTAATAAAAGCTGTGCAAGAAGAGATTTAGTCTTTTCCTTAGTTTGACTGTGAGGTTGAGTTTTGCAGAAGGATGTGAGGGGGGACAATGAGGAGTTGGCAACAGCAGAATCTGGTTTTGTGATTATTCTGCTTCATGTTCGAGGGGAAACTTTTCGATGCAGAATTCTTCCCTTAACTTAAATGTATTTGTCAGCTGCTCTAAATCCAACAAAACATTTCTGCTCAAAGTTTTTCTGAACCAAATCTTTTCTCCTCAAAACTTAACCAAGATTTAATTCACAAGTTTCGGCCTCAAACTTCATTTGCCTCACCTGCAGCAGATCATCCACAGGCAGCTGAGTCTGTTTACCTCCGTCTCTAAACTTCCCATTAAAACCAACACCCTCCCCATCGAGCCCTGGGTCTGAAACTCAGCTCCTGAGGCCTCGGATCTGAACGATCTGTTATTACTGCACAAACAGCTGCGAGGAAAACCACCGACTGCAGGTAAACAGGCTCCGGCTGTGAGGGACTCATTCTCTGTGGAGGTATTGTGTGCCACATCGGCAACAGGGGGGAGACGGAGGAGGGGAGGAGGGTGAGGGGTGGTGGTGGTGGTGGTGGTTGAGGGGAGGGGGGGGGGGGGGCTGGTTATTAAGGGTTGGCAGAGGAGGAGGGAGGCGTCGACACAAACAGTGATTATACATTTAAACAGCTTTTCTTATTGCTGGATTATGTGTTTTATGGAATAATGTCACAGTTCAGCTCGACGCCTCTTTGTTCTGAGAAGATTCAGTGAGAAGAAAGTAGCAGAAGAAAGAAAGACGAGAGGAAAGAAGTGGATTCCAACAAAGCCTGACAGAGGAATGAGAGCGTTTCTCCACCACAAATATCTCTCTCTCTCTCCCTCCCTCTCTCTCTCCCTCCCTCTCTCTCTCCCTCCCTCCCTCCCTCCATCCTCTCCCCAGACTCCCACTCTCTGATTACTCCCATGTAACGGAATGCGGGTTGCCATGGTGTTCAGTTACCAGCTGTTCAAAGCTCCTCTGTGAAGAATCTGCAAAAGACAAACAGGCTGAAAGTCCTGCAGAGCTTCTGTGTTGTTGTGGTTCCGTCCCCACGTCTCCAATGGGTTTAGTTCTCGTCCTCCAGCGTCACGTGATCACTCGGTCACGGGTCAGGGTTAGAGTCGGTCCCTCGCTAACGCTCTAATAGTTCGATATCTGCAGGAAAGACTCAAACCAGGAGATTGGAAGTTGTTCAAACAGAAGATTGAAGCCCACGCTTGTGGAAAGGACACGTGTGGTTATCTCCTATGAGAGGTGGTGGGAGTTAAATGTGTTTATGTCTTTTCTAAACAAAAAAGAAAATGAGCAATTAGACGTAAAGTGCTAAATTTGTAGTATGTGCACGAGACGGCTGATTTCACGTGTATCTGCTGCAAAGGAACCGATCCCCCACCCAGATGTGAGGAGGAATCACACACCCACCAAGTTTGACTCATCCGTGAAAACTGTTCTGACTCCTCTGACCTTTAGAAATATTTGCATTTTCACAGAATCTGATATATTTTAAATAAGAGAGAAGGAGAAGATGCATAAATAAGAAATTGATCTTTGTTTGCTAAGTTAAAATCTATTATATCATAAAATAACATATCTGGAGGGATCTTTAACTTTATGAACACTGATTATTCAAATAGTTTGAGATATTCAGAATTTTTTGAAAACTTAGTGAATCTTTATTTGTCTTTTCCTGAGGTTTTCTTCTCACCTGTTGGAAACCGTTTGTGTTGGCAGCAGTTTGAGCGAGTTAAAGAGCCACAGCGTCTCTGCATGTCTGATTGTTGAGGTGGCAGCTCTGAACCAAAAGGGAGGAGAAGGGATAATAAGGGAGGAGGAGGAGGAGGAGGAGGGGAGGGGGGATGTGGTCTCAGAGCTGAGGATGCTGGGAAATATCGGGCCAGCTTGGCAAAGTCTAGAAAAGGTTTTAATCCACCGACAGGAAGGAAGGATCACGTTGTTCTTTGGGTTCGAACTGGAACAGACACACCTGCAGATTAGTGTCTGCAGAGAGAGAGAGAGAGAGAGAGAGAGAGAGAGGGAGAGGGACAGGAAGGGACAGGAAGGGAGAAGAAAGGAAGGACGGTCGATGTAGGATTAATAAAACTAAAGATACACACAAAGTTCAAACAAAGCCAGCAAAGATAAATCCTCATTTTCTGCAGCAGCTGACCTGCCTCAGGCTTTTATTTTGAAGAGACACTAATACTATAACACAAACCTCAAACCTCACAGTTTAAAACTTGAAGAGTTTCATGTGACTCAGGTTCCGGTGATCCTGAATATTCTCCTCCTCCTCCCTGCTCCTCTTGTTTCTGCTCTTTGTCTCTGAGTGACAGGGGTGACTGGTGGTCTCTGAAAACCACTCTTTGTCCCGGGGTCCCCTCTCTGGAGGAAAACAGGATTTGTCAGGTGTCTTGTTGCCAGTGGAGGAGAAGGAGGAGGTGGCTGTGACAGAAAGGAGGGGGGGGGGGGGGGGAACTGGTGTTATTTGACGTATTTACTTGGAAAACCAAAAAGTATTTTAGCACAGGGATGTGTTTTTGTGTCAGAAAACTCTTCTTGCGTCATCCTGCTATATAAAAAACAAACAAACAAAATATAAACAATAAACAAACACTCGAGAAAACATAATAAAGAAAACAAAAAGCATATGGCGTCTGATGTCAGATGGTAGTGATGAGGATACTACATATGGGTTTGTGTTATCTTCAAATGTCTTGTTTTGTTCGACCAACAGTTTGAGACCAAAGGACGATAAAGAAATGCTTCAATCTGCAACCAGCACATATTTTGGGGTTGTGAGGATCAAAAACCATAAATTCATCGACTGATCGTTGCAGATTAAATTTCGTGAACTTCAGTCTCCTTCCGGAGCTCAGGGCTCACAGAGGAAATCACTGTGCAGGAGCTTCTCGGAGTATTTGCCTCCTGTGCCGTGTTGTTTGTCCGTCCTGTTTACTGGCAGACAGATGGCTGCAGGTTGTTTTTCCAGGCTTCCAGAACCCGCCTGTTATGTCACCGAGGAGAAGCAGAAAGAATTCCTCTGAATCTGTTCCCCCGGCTGGAAAAAGACGCAGACGCAGAGCGAGACAGAAAAAGACGGACGTTTGAGAGAAAGTGAGGGCGGCGTCTGTCTGCGCAGGAAGTTCCAGTCCGGGTTGTTTTCCGCCGGAGCGAGTTTACACTTGCTTTCCTTACTAACCTCCCAAATTAAACACACCTGAGGGGAAAGAGGCTCCTTTATGAGCCTGAAGTTTCCCTTTTAGCCGCTGCTGTTTGATTATGAGAGCAGCTTTCCAAATAAAACACCTTCTCCAGCTGTTACGTCAGTCCGAGCCTCCATGACCGAGCAGGAACATGTAACAGATGAGAACAGCGCGTCCCTCCAAATCAAACACTGACCCCGGCGCTTCCTGGAGAGGACGCCGGGGTCGAGTTCCTCACCCTCAGTCAGACGCACTTCTCAGACGTGTCAGAGGTTCTTTTTACGAAGTTTCCCGTCAGCAGAACCCCCCCCCCTCAGCTTTTTCAGAAGGTAAAGAGACGTTTCCTTGTGCGCTGGATTATTTGGAGACGTCTGTATTTTTCCACGTCCACGTCCAAGTCCTCTGATGACTCCTCGGCCCTCCGTAAACAGTGGTCGCCATTGTAGAGGTGCTGCCTTCATTCTGCACTGAAGGAGCTTTGGTTCCCTTCGACAGGAAGATCAGAACAATGCAAAGACATTCTTGTGGCTACTGAGTTCTTCTCCAGATTTAATTACTTCTTGCATAGAAGCAGTAAAGGAACATCTCCGCTTCTTCTATCTAGTTTTTATTATGGTAACAACACCTGCATCAACAGGAGCAGCCGTGCAGATCTGAGATGCAGACATTTCCCGATGGAGCTGTTTGTGAGAACAAATATCCAAGTCTGTTGTCCTGGACATATAAAAGATGATAAGACCAGCACGTTTGAAGGAAGGACTTCAAGTCAGTTCTGAGGAGTTTTATTTTGATGTAAGATCTTGTGCTAACGTGCTCTGAGGAGAGAACACGACGTCGCCTGCAAGAAAACGACGCCAAAGTTCAAACACCGATAATCCGCTCAGAGAAATTCTTCTTCGAGCCGAACAGTAAACACATTTTTGCAGATTGACAGAAATGCTTCTGTTGCTTGAGGGTTTGTCAAACATCTCATGCAGACTTCACCCTTTTCACTGCATGTGTCCAAACACGTCGTCCTTTTCAGACGCTTCGTGTCCAGACGCCTTCCAGCTTTGTCTTCTCTCGGACGCCGGGCAACCAGCCGAGTGAAATGTCAAGCTTAGTTTCCCTCGAGGGGAAAGAATTCTTCTCCAGCTCCTCGGAGTCTGATTGGATAACTGCAGCACTTGTTGACAGACATGTTCAATGTTTAACGTCGCTTGACAAGATCGGTTTGTTACATTCTGCTGGTTTATTGTGGGTTTGAACCTTCTGGCCTCTAATCCGAGGGACAGGAATTCAAAGTATGCACAGCTCTGTTTTTTAAATCAGACTCTCCCCCGCTGATCTCCTGCAGCGTTCAGGACATCGTGCGATCTGGCTCAGACCTGAGAGGAGAACTCCTCAACAAAAACACGAGATACAGACGCTTGTATCAAGATGAATTCCTGCTCTTCTTCACATCCAGTCACAACAGATGCAAACAATGATCTGAAGGGAACAGGTGGAGCCTCCACAGATCTGTGATGCCGAGATGGTTTATCGAGTGAAACCGCTGACATCACGGAGGTGGAGATAACGAACACTAAAGAGAGGGAGGAAGACCAAACAACGTCCTTCACCACACAGAGGAGCCCTTATTTAGTCCTTCACATGAGACGAGATGAAGGAGGAGAGTTTCAGATCGAGGGCTCAGACGCTCAGATGGAGACAGAACGATAAGGAACTCGTCTCCGAGCTGCAACAGCTTGCAGGAATTTCCCAAAGATGGTTAATCAGCTCAAAATAGGCACAAAACACCGCTGAAGCTGAAATGATGTGAACCGTGCAGGTCGTCAAACATAAACCAAAGTTCTGGAGCAAAGTTCTGGAGCAAAGTTCAATCTGGAAAACAATGAGGAAGTTAAGGGATCAGCACATTTTCTGTAATTCATTCTGAGAGAAACAGGAATGTCTCCAAAACATGTCAACCTCAAGGTGGCGCTAAAGCAAAAATTTACAATTATTAGCAATTAACAAAAATGTCAATGTGTGTGTTTTGGCTCCGTATCAATTTGAATATCTTTCTGAATCCACACAGACAGCACACTGGACCTGTACGTGACACTGGAAACGTCTCTCCACGTGAAAACTGTTGTATTGTTAATATAATTAATATATTTGATCGTCCATGTTGTTTTCTAAAGGACCCGTTGAGCTGAGACACTTCACATGTTAACGTTCCTGAAAGTCAACCTGTGAAAATACTAAATATATTAAAAAAATACATTTTGTGTTTGTGTCCACAGACTTTAAAGATGAGGATGTGGATCGTCTTCCTCCTGTGCCTGGCCGGCCACGCCATGGCTGCTCCTGTGAGTCATACTGTGTGTGTGTGTGTGTGTGTGTGTGTGTGTGTGTGTGTGTCTTTATGAGCTTGTTCCTCCCTTTGTGTGATTTCCTGAGTCCACCGCTGTGTGATTATCAGTTCACGTGTGGTGGTGTGAGTTACCATGTGTGCTTTTGTGTGTGTGCGTGCATGACAATTGTGTTTTCCTATCCATGTGAAGCTCCTGTGTGTGTGTGTGTGTGTGTGTGTGTGTGTGTGTGTGTGTGTGTGTGTGTGTGTGTTCAGATTGTGAGTCTGTGAAGATGAAATGTTTCATTTCCTAACACCAATTGCTCCCTTGAGCGCACACTGTGGTTGTGTGTGTAGATTTGGAGCTTTGGTGTGTGTTTGTGTGTGTCTCTGAACAGTGTTGTATGTGTTCATGTCCTTAATGTGAGTTTAACTTGTGTTTGTGTGTGTGTGTGTGTGTGTGTGTTAGACTGAGGAGGTGCTAGTGACTGAGGAGCCTGTGTATGAGGTGAGTCCAGATGTCGAGAACTCGTGTTTTTCATGAAAAGTCTTTAAAAAGCTGCTAAAACCAAAGAACAACAAATTAAATTCACCACGTTTGTTTTTCTGAATCCACTTGTTCCCCTGAGTGTAAACTGTGACTGTGTCAAGTGTGTGTTCATGTGGCAGACTGTTTAACGTGTCTGTGTGTGTCTGTGTGTGTGCAGGAGATTGATGATGCTGTGCCAGTGATTGATGAGACAGTTGACGAGGTCAGTCCAACATGTTCATCCTCTCATCATTAAAACCCCTAAAAAATAAAATACATAATTTCAAGCAGAAACAAGGAGGTTTTAATTCACTGACTTAATTCCAACCAGTCGAGAAACGAAAGCATCAGATGGATATTTATCAACTTTAGATGCATTTCTATGGGAATGAAAATGAAGGCAACATTTACAGGCTGTAGTTTTCAGATTGTCTCAGATTGTCTCAGGAAACTGGACCCACATAGTTCTGGTCTCTTCTGAGTTGGACTTGGCCGCTGCGTCGTGTTTCCTGAGCCACGCAGCTGCTCAGAGAGATGATCTGATCTGTGATGGAGCTCTGGGGTTTGGGAGGCCGCTGGTTTCTGTCCACGTGACGCTGGTGGCGAGTTCTCGTGTGAACGCCCACAGCTGAGCGCCGCTGAAGCCAAACAGAAAACTTCCACTTGGGCAAAGTTATCTCAGAATCAGATTTCTGCAAACAGACGCTTCTGGGAACGCTCGAGGACGTTAAGCCGTTGCTCACGACTCGCTCCCCCTCTGGTACGATCTCCTGTGAGAAGTGTGGAACTGACTGAATCAGCTCCAGCAAGTTGAAGAGTGAAGCTGAACTGTAGATCAGATCAAAAGAAGTTATTAAAAAACAGAGTTTATCTCCAATATTCAGCTGGAAACTTTGAAAGGATTCTAAACAGATTTGATTTGGAGCTAACTCTTCTGGCTCAGGAAGCAGGGGATCATTTGATTTAGAGACCCCTAGTGGCCAAAGTAAAATATTGATCAAGAGGCAAAAATATTCCCTAAACAAATATTTAGTCTATGTTCATTTGTTGATCCTCAGATTTTTCTTCAGTCTCGTTTCTTGGCCTCCAGATAAAAGTTCGGTCACTAAATTCCTCCCAAAGTCACGTGATACCTCTGAGGCCTTCGTCTTAATCGTTCCATTAAATCTTTTCCTTACATGAAGAAACATAACAATACATAAATATACTTTCTCTCGGAGCACAGAGTCTCTCGTCGTACACAAACTGCTGGAGTCCGTCTCCATGTGAATGTTTTTATCGTTTCCTGCTCCAGAGGTCCAGTGGGACCAGAGATCCCACAGCTGTTAATTTTAGCCGCTCACTCAAACCGCCAGGAAGCCATTACGTCTTTCATGGCTTCACCACATGTGGATCCAGCTGCTTGTTATTCGGGGAGGAACCTTCTTTAGCGGTGACGCTCACATTAGTTTTTTTCTCTTCAGGAAAAAGCCTGAGGGAACGTTTAGGCGGTTTGGTCAGAGTGGACATCGAGCAGAAATAGACTCAGATCTGCAGAAAGTTTAAAAAATGCAGATGTGAGTTTTCTCTCCTCGAGTGTGATGTGCTCACAGTCTGACCTCTGACCTCTGGTTGTCTGCAGGAGCCCGAGGTGGGAGCCAACCCAGTGCAGGTCGATGTGGGAGAGTTCGACGAGGCCATCGAGATCGTTGAGGAAGAGGTTCTGGACAGTAAGTTCACGAACGCACACAAATCACTGCAGGATTCACCACTTTGTTTCCAAATGGGTCAAAACTCTCTTCAATTCAATTTGATTCATTATTTTCAGATTTAGAGTTTGGAACCTTTGTTGCTCGGGGATGAAAGAATGAATTCTGCTGCTGTGTTTGAATGAACCGAACAAAAAGTCATGCAAAGAACTGTAATGGTGCAAATGTCAGTTTTCTTTCCAGCACAGTGAAGGAACAGTAAAACGGATACAAACTTAAATATAAACACACAATATCATATATTAACTCAAACGCAGATCCGAACACTAAAGTTTCAGTGACTCCAGAGATGAAATGTGTCGCGTGTGTCGACTTCCCTTCGTACACTTTGTGACAACGTCAGATTGAACTGACTCGGCTCCTCTGGCCTCTGGTGTTCGGGTTGTGAAGCTCTGTCGACTTTCACCGAGCCTCAGAAATTCAAAGAGCCGTAATAACAGAGTGGCTGATTCTGAGAGGAGACGTCTGTAATTACATGTTCTGCTTCGAGAGGATCGACCGACAGGAAACAAACTGTACAAACTGTACAAACCAGACAAAATGTACAAACTGGACAAACTAGACAAAATGTACAAAATGTACAAACTGTACCAGCGGCCGACAGAAATGAGACCTTTTGTTTCTGACTGACATCGACTTCTTTACTCTGCTGAATAATCCTCATGTTACAATAAAAACATTCTTTATTAGAAGCCAACGTAATTAAAGTAAAATAAAAAATAAACGTAACTTTTTAAGTGACTTTAGAACTGCTTTCTGTAGAAACTTAATGATCAGATGGAAACAAAGTTGAGCAAATTAAATTATGAAATTATGAAATGCCCAAAATGCAAAATGGAAGGATGGATGACAGAGGGAATAAAGTAAAGAAGAAGAAAAATAATCCCCGTGATATTCTTTTTGAAAGTAACTGCAGCTTTCAGTGGATATTAGATAAAAAAAACACTCACTTGGACTCAAAGAGCAACTGATTAGATTTGGTAGGTCAAAGGTCAAGAGGATCTTAAAGCAGAAGCAGCCTGTAACTCCACCTGTGTCTCTGCAGATCCCTGCCTGAACCACCACTGCAAGAAGGGCAAAGTGTGCGAGGTGGACGAGGACAACACCCCCCTGTGTGTGTGCCAGGACCCCACCACCTGCACCGCTGCCGAGGGAGAGTTCGAGCACGTGAGTGAAAAACAACAACAAGCTGTTAAGAACTAAACCTTTTGTTAAATCTCCTCTTATGAAAACCAGTGGAGTAAGCACTGCAAACTTAAACAGTAAATTTGATCCCTACTTCTTCTACTTCTTCTTCTTCTTCTTCTTCTTCTTCTTCTTCTTCAGGTTTGCGGCACCGACAACAAGACCTACGACACCTCCTGCCACTTCTTCGCCACCAAGTGCGCCCTGGAGGGAACCAAGAAGGGCCACAAGCTGCACCTGGACTACATCGGGCCCTGCAAACGTGAGCTGGCAATGAAAAGCCTTTGAGTCGGAGTCTCTTTGGGTTCTGACCCAAAGGACGAGCACAGTTCAGTGTTCTCTGAATGTTCTCTGAATGTTCCCTGAATATTCTCTGAATGTTCTCTGAATGTTCTCTGAATGTTCCCTGAATGTTCTCTGAATGTTCTCTGAATGTTCTCTCAGTGTTCCCTGAATGTTCTCTGAATGTTCTCTGAATGTTCTCTCAGTGTTCCCTGAATGTTCTCTGAATGTTCTCTGAATGTTCCCTGAATGTTCCCTGAATGTTCTCTGAATGCTCCCTGAATGTTCTCTGAATGTTCTCTGAATGTTCTCTGAATGTTGTCTGAATGTTCCCTGAATGTTCTCTGAATGTTCTCTGAATGTTCTCTGAACCTTCTCTGAATGTTCTCTGAATGTTCTCTGAATGTTCTCTGAATGTTGTCTGAATGTTCCCTGAATGTTCCCTGAATGTTCCCTGAATGTTCTCTGAATGTTCCCTGAATGTTCTCTGAATGATCTCTGAATGTTCTCTGAATGTTCTCTGAATGTTCCCTGAATGTTCCCTGAATGTTCCCTGAATGTTCCCTGAATGTTCTCTGAATGTTCCCTGAATGTTCTCTGAATGTTCTCTGAATGTTCTCTCAGTGTTCCCTGAATGTTCTCTGAATGTTCTCTGAATGTTCTCTCAGTGTTCCCTGAATGTTCTCTGAATGTTCTCTGAATGTTCCCTGAATGTTCCCTGAATGTTCTCTGAATGCTCCCTGAATGTTCTCTGAATGTTCTCTGAATGTTCTCTGAATGTTGTCTGAATGTTCCCTGAATGTTCTCTGAATGTTCTCTGAATGTTCTCTGAACCTTCTCTGAATGTTCTCTGAATGTTCTCTGAATGTTCTCTGAATGTTGTCTGAATGTTCCCTGAATGTTCCCTGAATGTTCCCTGAATGTTCTCTGAATGTTCCCTGAATGTTCTCTGAATGATCTCTGAATGTTCTCTGAATGTTCTCTGAATGTTCCCTGAATGTTCCCTGAATGTTCCCTGAATGTTCCCTGAATGTTCTCTGAATGTTCCCTGAATGTTCTCTCAGTGTTCCCTGAATGTTCTCTGAATGTTCTCTGAATGTTCTCTCAGTGTTCCCTGAATGTTCTCTGAATGTTCTCTGAATGTTCCCTGAATGTTCCCTGAATGTTCTCTGAATGCTCCCTGAATGTTCTCTGAATGTTCTCTGAATGTTCCCTGAATGTTCCCTGAATGTTCTCTGAATGCTCCCTGAATGTTCTCTGAATGTTCTCTGAATGTTCTCTGAATGTTGTCTGAATGTTCCCTGAATGTTCTCTGAATGTTCTCTGAATGTTCTCTGAACCTTCTCTGAATGTTCTCTGAATGTTCTCTGAATGTTGTCTGAATGTTCCCTGAATGTTCCCTGAATGTTCCCTGAATGTTCTCTGAATGTTCCCTGAATGTTCTCTGAATGATCTCTGAATGTTCTCTGAATGTTCTCTGAATGTTCCCTGAATGTTCCCTGAATGTTCCCTGAATGTTCCCTGAATGTTCTCTGAATGTTCCCTGAATGTTCTCTGAATGTTCTCTGAATGTTCTCTCAGTGTTCCCTGAATGTTCTCTGAATGTTCTCTGAATGTTCCCTGAATGTTCCCTGAATGTTCTCTGAATGCTCCCTGAATGTTCTCTGAATGTTCTCTGAATGTTCTCTGAATGTTGTCTGAATGTTCCCTGAATGTTCTCTGAATGTTCTCTGAATGTTCTCTGAACCTTCTCTGAATGTTCTCTGAATGTTCTCTGAATGTTCTCTGAATGTTGTCTGAATGTTCCCTGAATGTTCCCTGAATGTTCCCTGAATGTTCTCTGAATGTTCCCTGAATGTTCTCTGAATGATCTCTGAATGTTCTCTGAATGTTCTCTGAATGTTCCCTGAATGTTCCCTGAATGTTCTCTGAATGTTCCCTGAATGTTCCCTGAATGTTCCCTGAATGTTCCCTGAATGTTCCCTGAATGTTCTCTGAATGTTCTCTGAATGTTCCCTGAATGTTCCCTGAATGTTCTCTGAATGTTCCCTGAATGTTCTCTGCACGTTCTCTCTCGGTGAGTCGTCTGTTTGCGTTGCTGTGATTGATGGGCGGCTCACAGGATCCGTCCAGACACGCAGGCTGCATTTCTTCCACTGTTCAAACTGACTCTGTGTGAGGAGAGGAGTCGGGGCCCGAGGGTCCAGGTGGAGATCAAGGTTCCATAAGATCTCACAGGAACGCAGGTTGTGACTGTGGATCTGTTTGTATCTTCATAAATGGAATTAAAGCTTCAGATATCAGATCATTCAATTCAATCTCACTAACAAAACAGTAAACTTTAAAGAATATTTCCTAAAGGACGATTTTCCCAACATAATTTTATTTATTCCAGTTCATGTAACTGGTGCAACAATCATGAGCCTCATCAAATTGGACTTGATGCTTCATTCAGTCACTTTTCGTTCTGTATTTGCACTAAATGATCACCCACACGTCACAAAGAAAGATAATGTGTTGGTTTAATAAAAGCTGCTTCTGCTCACGGCTCCTGTTTGACTCTAATAACCAGTGTCTCTGAGTGATCCAGTATTAAAGTGTGTGTTTCCTCCGTGCAGACATCGACACCTGCCTGGACCACGAGCTGAGCGAGTTCCCCCTGCGCATGAGGGACTGGCTGAAGAACGTCCTGGTGACTCTGTACGAGCGCGACGAGGACAACAACCTGCTGACCGAGAAGCAGAAGCTCAGGGTGAGACACAGCTTCTCACGGAAGAGGCAGAAGCGTCCGCCGGAGATTCTGAAACCAAAACTTAAATCAAAAGTCTGTAAACGAAACAGAATTATGACAAATTCCCCTTCAACGTTTCTCCAGTCATCACAAAGCACAAACTCTGGAGAGAAAGTTTATTCCTTAAAAAACAAAAGTTGCTTCTTTTAAGTTGCACAACAGGTTTACACAGCATTTATAATAAAAGTGAATTTATATTTCTTCTTTGAGTCAAGTTTAAATGTGACAAATAGTTAAAGATTTTATAGTTTAAAGTCGTTCTCTGGTGCTGGAGGAACACAATGTGTCATTTGATCTGGTTTCCTTTTACTTGAAGATGCTCATAAAGAATAAAGAGGAATCCAAACTGAGAATTAAACTCATTCACTCTGATGTTTATACACTTAACTTCTGTTTATACGACGACTCCACAGCCGCCAGAGCAGATTTAGCCTCTGTGGATCATTAAGAAGAACATCTGGAAAACATCAGGTTCTAACAAGACATAAAAAAAAGACCTCTTGCCTCTTGCTCATCGTATAGCACCAGAGAGGAGCAGAGAAACATGTTCATACCTCAAAAACTAAAAAACTGAAAGTCTGACGAGCTCATCGAACGTAACTTTGTGTTTCTGACTCTTGTCTGTTGAAATGTTTCAGGTGAAGAAGATCTACGAGAACGAGAAGCGGCTGCAGGCCGGCGAACACTCCCTGGACCTGCTCGCCCACGACTTCGAGAAGAACTACAACATGTACATCTTCCCCGTGCACTGGCAGTTCGGACAGCTCGACCAGCATCCCGTCGACGGGTACGAGCCACTGTCACAGCCTTTGTCGTTTTCAGTTTCCTGACAGAGTTGTGACGTGCGTGTCTTTGTGTGTCTGTGTGCGTCGCCCTGCAGGTACCTGACCCACACAGAGCTGTCCCCCCTGCGTGCCCCCCTCATTCCCATGGAGCACTGCACCACCCGCTTCTTCGAGGAGTGCGACGCCGACAGCGACAAATACATCGCCCTGGAGGAGTGGGCCGCCTGCTTCGGAGTCAAGGAGCGTAAGTGTCCACCGTGCAAACTCCAATTCACATGACTGGATATCTAGAGGAACCATAACTTATTGTTAATTTATAATAATTATAAATCTCTGACACCGTAGCACTTTGACTGACGGCTGTTGTGAATGTTTGTCTTTGCAGAGGACGTGGACAAGGACCTGGTCATCTAAGCTCCTCAGAGCCGCAGCAGTCTGACTCCTAGTCGCTCCTAACGGGACAAGGTGCTGATCCCTAAGTTAAAAAATCTCAGTAACGGTGCTAATTGCAAATTATTTTTTATTTTGTTTTTGTTTGAATTATGACTTTTCCTACCTATACCACTAAAAAGATTACAAAAGAGAAACGTGCACAGTCTGTACTGACTTTGAATTCTCCTGTTGGTGGAACAAAACTCCCAGTAAAGTAAACTAAAGACCTCTGGTGTAAATGTATGTTGTGGACAATATTATTTCAGACGCTATGATTTGTTCAGGGTTTTAAACGGAGAACAATTTGAAAAACGTTTTTATTGAGGAGACAAAAACTGTAAAGTCCAAAATAAAGTTTCTAAATAAATGCTCCCTCTGCTTGCTTTCTACCAAACCACGGTTTAGTTGTTGCACTCTGTCGGTGGTGGACTCCTTATTTTGTGTATTTGGGTTTTTGAACCTTTGACTACTGCTTGTTCGTTGTTATTTTCCAAACAGAGTCCGTGTCCAGCCCGAGGACACGCGTGTACTGATATTTTTGAAGCAATAAAGACGATATGTTGTTTTGGACGTGTCACTGAGGGGAAGATCTCGCAGGTTGAGTGTTTTTCTCACTAATAATAACATGTTTCTACTGAGAGCACGACCAAAACTCTTACATGAATAAAAGACTATGAAAAGAAAGATCTGGAAATCTCTGCATGCATCAGTATCTGCGTTTGTTTCTCCTCTGCCTGAGATGAGCTGACCAGGGATCAGATCCCGACTCGTACGAAGGCTGTGTGTTTACGAGGAGGATTTGAACATATGACAATGTGGGACAGATTTCTGTGACTAGTCTCATCCTCAAGAGTCACTTAAAGTAAAGTGGTAGTTAAAACTTTCCCTTGTGAGTCTAATTTGAAACCTAAGAATAAAAACACTTCCTTGTTTGCGTTTCAGCTAAATTCAACACTTAGAATTTATCTTATAAATATACAATTGATTCATTAAAAGCTTTCTTCTATAGGCAGCACATCTTCCTTTTGAGATGCTGTCAAATAAATGATGTCTCAGTTAGGTTACTACTTTGTTTTAATAAAAAGATGGACGACATTACAGCTCCTTTAAAGTGAAGCCAAAACATCTGGATCGCCCCCTGGTGGCTGGCTGAGGTACAGGTCTTAAATCACGAGACAACCCCCCCCAAAAATCAAAGCAAACTCTCTCAAAGTCAAATACAGGGGTGAGACATACTGATTGACAGACTGCACAGACTGTGATGTCACCAGCACAAGATGGCGTCACCCGTCCCTGGGAGACTTTGGCTTCATTTCAAGTGGAGACACGTCGTCCATGGTTTAAACAACAGACTTGAGAACGTGGTGTACTGAGGAGCTGAGTGAGAACAGCTGTGTGTACATGAAGCCGTCCAGGTCCTGGTGGGTTCTTCAGGGAACATAATGTACATGTGCACTTATAAAATACAGCTGTGTGTGTACTACCTCAACAAACCTACAACTATATAAAAATAATCTAAATATGGGTGTGAAGTAGATCAAATAAACTAAGATCATGTTGTTCAATGTGGAAAATGAAGGCTGCTCAGAATATATAAACTTTAGCAAAGTGAAATGACGTGTTTGGATTGAGTCAAAGAGACGGAAAGTTCAGTCCAACAAACACAAAAGGTCTAATGAAGATGTTCCAGAAGAAAAAAGTCTGAGAAAATCCTAAATGTTGCACAAACTCAACACTTAAAAACAATAAAACTGACATTTCTAATTGAATGATTTGAACTGTATCTGCAGCCGGTGGGTTTGAGTCACTGCCTGTGACTGTTTGGTGAGTTCAGGGTGTGACTGTGCACCGAGCTACTCGTGGTTCCCTGGGGAGAGGGAGAGTCGGAGCACCCTGTTACCATCCACACCCGCTCCTCCAGACTCCAGTGTGGAGAATGTGGAACAACAGCCAAGCCGAGTGCACAAAGCCCAGAGTCCCTCCTCTCAGCCACAGCAGGAGGAGAAACTCCTGTTTCCTGTTTCCTTCAGTCTGACTCAGTGAGACAGGCGAGGGAGGGAGACTGTGTTTGAAGAAAGTTCCTTCAATAGAAGTTCTCGTACTGGGAACCGGCTCGTTTTCACTAAACCACAAAGAACTGGGTCACATAAACTTTATATACTTTTCTTCTGGTTTCTTACACAGATACTTCATCTTGGGCCTCGGGGCATATTCGCTAATTTTGTTCATTTAAAATGTGTGTTATTTAAGTTTAAGTCAACTGATAAAACACAGCTTTATAACAACTCATTCCAATATAGACTATTTATTAAAAAACGACTCAGGTCATAAAAACCAAAGAAGATTTTAGTTCTTGTCTAATCACTGGTGAATAAATCTCATACGGTCAATATGGGATTGTCTTATTTATTTAAAGTGAGTAAATCTGGGTTTCGGGCCTTTAACAGTTTCCTCACTTACTTTGCTCAGTTTCCAGTTGAGTTTTCAACTGTTTCTCAACAACTGAGCAAAACTTCATCCACTTTAACACATGAGATGCTTCTGAAAACTCAAGTTGATCAGTGGAACCTCGAGTTAGGATCAGTTTGTCTGCAGCAAGGATCAGAGGTCAGAGGTCAAAGGTCACACCAGTGACACGTTAAGATGAAAGCTGTTGATTAATGGAATCATTGGTTTGTCTTGGTTTGTGAAAGGAAAGGAAATGGAAGAGAAGGCGGCCATCTTTATTTATATCAAGGTTCAATCTAACTTTCTCTTCTTCCTTTTGTTTTACCGTTAATGGAATATGTATGAGTTTAATGTCTTTTGAAATTGTTTTATCTAAACCAAACTTAATCAATTTAAACCAAACTGAGCCAACCAAACCAAACCAAACTAAACTAAACTAAACTAACTCCTCCTTTAGTTGAGTTAAATCCCTTCAGACACTAAACACGCGCTTGTCGCCCCCACGCGGGGAAGAGCAGCCGGCGCACCGCCCCCTGCTCGTCAGAAATCCACCGGCAGAAGCCAGGCAGTGAAACGAACACCCCCCCGCCATTACTACGATGTGATTGGATCTCTCAACTCCAGGTCGAGACACGGGTGATCGGGATTGGTTGAATAATTGGGGCCCTCGCGCCATTGGCGGACGGTCCTTGGTGATCGGATCTGATTGGCTGTGAGGCCGGTAAGGGGCGGGCGGCAGCGGCGCGTAGCGGGGCTGAAACCGGTAACCGAGCAGCACGTTGTGGAGAAGCTTCGGAGCAGATCGGTGAAATCACGCGTTTCTGAATCCAACACTTTTTATTTTTTGATCATCGACTCATCGGTAAGTTCGAATCCCGCTTCAACCACCGCTGCGCTGCAATGGAAAAGTTTCATTACGTTTCTCACGTCGCTAACGTTTGACTAAGCGGGTCGCTCTGCCGGGGCCCGTCTATATCCCGGTGCGGCGATGCTAGCTACCTTTAGCCGCTTCGCAGTTATTGCACGTTTCTAATATAATAAAATCCTCTCATCAGGTTTAAATGCGGTTTCACGACCAGTCGGTGAAGTCGCGTTGGTCCCGGTTAATTAATGTCGATGCAAACGCCGCCATTACCGCCTTATTTCACTTGGGGCTTCCAGGAAATAGCCATCGCCACTCGTGTGCAGCCGACTTGTGGCTCATTCAGTCGTGACTCCCTCTCTTCTCCTCCTTCTCTTCTCCGCCATGTTCGTCTCCTTTTCTCATTGCCCCCCCCCTACCCCCCATCCATCAACACATGTCCTTGTCTACTTTCTGGTTTTTACCTGTATTCAAACTTAGCTAGCGGGCTAATTAGCTCGCCGGGGCTGGGTAGGAGTGTGGCCGGCCGGGACACGTGCTGGGGCTGCTCCTCTAACCGGGTCTGCCCGGCTGCGAGGGCCTGTGCCCAGCCAGCTGCTGGGGTTTCCGCTCCTCGGTGAACCAGACACGGAGCCCTGAACCTGGGTTGGAGCTAGAATCTTCCCCCAGAAATCACACCGACCTCCGGGGTCGCTGTGACCGGGTGACGGGCGTGTGTAGGCCGGTGGGCAGCGTGGATTGCCCCGTCACTCCGGGCACTCCGTGTCCTTTGTCCGGGTGCCATGTGTGCACCTCCACGCCGGCTGCTGCCGGGCAGCATGGCCTTATAAGACGTTATTCTCCAAATGAACCGGAACTCATTTAAAGACCGAGCTCCCCGGGTACTGGGAACACTGGTCGGGACCCAGTACACGTTGGGTTCGTTGTGTTGGAGCCGGTCCCTCCAGGTTAGCTGGTTGTGAGTCTGCTTCTAGGTTTGACCATGAACCTGCAGGTGGGCAGACAGTCCGGATTGACCACACCGGGGATTTGCATGTTTCAGATGCTTTAAAACTAAAAACATGAACCCGACACCACTGCTGAGGGTTCTAATCTCTGTGTTGTGGTCTTGTCCCAAAAGAAGACAAACCAGTCTGTATTTCCTGTGGGACTCGACCCTGTGCTGCAGGACCTATGTAGGAGACCAACATGGCCACTGAGCTTCATTTTGAGACTGAACCACTTTCCCAGCTCTGCTACAGGAAACGGGACAAATGCATTCACCATGAAATCCACTGTTAAATCCTGTTACAGACTTAGCTTCAGGGACTAATTAAGAAACTTTGATTAACTAGCATGAAATCAAATTTGATTTGTATAGCTCATATTCACAGATCAGTTTGCATCTAGCACCCAACCTGCACTGGTACAACTCCCTGTGCTCTTAACCCTCAACCTGGTGAGGAAGAGGTGTATATAACTTAGTAATAAGTAAACTAAGTTCTATAAAGAGAACTGTCTATGGGAGAAGACTTCCAACATGGCCGCTGGGCTTCATTTTGAGACTGTACCACTTTCCCAGCTCTCACTAGAGGCCAAATGTAGTCCCCATCAAATCCACTGTGTTACTCCTGTAACTGTAGCATGACGTTTTAATGGTGTCGCTCATTCACAAATCAGTTTCCCTCAAACAGCGTAACCACCTGCACATGGTACAAGTTATAAAGATAACTTTATAACTCTGGTTTGTAACAAACATATTAAATATCACAGACATCACCCGTCTAACATGGACACGTTGTTTTTCCCACGTTCCAGACAGAAATCAGTTTGAACTCATGTCAGCACAGAATGCAAGTGAACTCGCACAGACTTGAAACCTGTTAAAAAACGAGGGATTCATTAGGTCTGACAGGCTGGAGCTAGTGAGCTGCATTTTAATAAAGAGGACGACTTGTTCACGATGCCAACACACAACCGCAGGATCCCACCTGATACTAACTGTAGGTGAGATGGTGG
This sequence comes from Pleuronectes platessa, assembly GCF_947347685.1. Taxonomy (NCBI): domain Eukaryota; kingdom Metazoa; phylum Chordata; class Actinopteri; order Pleuronectiformes; family Pleuronectidae; genus Pleuronectes; species Pleuronectes platessa. Next base: position 28,040,669 of record NC_070633.1, read on the forward strand.
AGGAATGTGGATCTGTTGGAGCAGCGTTAATAACCGTTCCTCCTGGTTTATTATCTCGGGACCCATTTACAAAACTTGTAGAAATTCTCCAGCAGCTGAATTAGACGTCGTGCATACTTTATTTTACAAACTATACAAAAACCCACTTGTTAATACTTTTCGTTGTGTATATATTCTCCTTGTTAATATGAGAATATATCGAAATGCTTGGCTGGAGAAGGGCGATAAAGGATTGAGCATTATTTTATCTCCTCAAATCCCGATGGGATGTAAACGCTGGTCTAGGATTTGCAGCTTGGATTTCAACATGTCCAGAATGTGTCTATTTTGCATATTGAAATCAGAATTTGTTTTTTGGCTCCTCAAACTACAAGTGGAACTGGATCTGACTTCTCTCCTGTGAGACGACTGATGACGAGTGATGATTCATGAACCTTTCCATTAAAATTATGCATCTGTGATATCCGGACAAAGTTTTACACGTAAAGACAAAGACAGTCTGTTGTCCAGCTCCTTGGTTCCCACAGCTGTTTTCCCAGCAGCCCATAATCCACAAGTATTTCCCCTAATGCAGGGTCCAAGTATTTTTCCTGTTGTGTGAATTAGATGCTGGTCACTTCCTTTTCGGTCTTTTTGAGGATAAGGGCTGCAAATGATGACTATTGTCAGTTTTACGTGATTTTGTAATAGTGAATCTTTTCGTTTTCAAAATGTCCGAACAGAAATGGCTGACTCCTCGTAGCAAGAAACTAACGTAATCTCTACAGTTACTGTTTCTGGTTAAACCAGTAATGCAACCTCAGATGTAACTAATGCTACTTCAAAGGTAAAGGGACTCATCATGTTGAGAAGCGGAAAGCAACAAATTATAATGTTAAATGATTTGTTCTGACCTGTAGATACTTTATTTTCATTGTTAAACAGTTATAAAAGCTTTGGTTTATTAGTTTTCTAATCATTTTCCATCCTCTTGTTGTTTTCAGACATTTCCATTTGACCAAAGAAATGGTGATGGAGAAGCCAAGTGCCCAGCTGGTCGGGCGAGAGTTTGTCCGACAGTATTACACACTGCTGAACCAGGCCCCCGACTACCTGCACAGGTAACTGCCCCCCAGCTGCTTTCACTCTGCTGCTGGGGTTTGACTTTTACATTCCAGAAATGTGCAAATGTGAGCACACGTCTGTTCCCACGTGTCCGTTAAACAAATGAACCTTTTGTCTCTCCGTCAGGTTTTATGGAAAGAACTCCTCCTACGTGCACGGCGGCCTGGACGGCAACGGCAAACCAGCCGAGGCTGTTTATGGACAATCGGTAAGTGGGCCTCATCCAGCAGATAACAGCTTTTTAAAAATGTTGTTTCCATAGAGAAGCGCCGCACTTCACTCCCACGTTCGAGCACAGAGCAGAGGGGACAAAACCACTGGGCTGAAACCAGTAGTTTCCTGAAGCTGCTCCAAACTGGTTCTTTAAATGTATTTCTTAAAACCTCGTTCAGTCTCTGCAGCTCAGGTGCAACACCTGAATATAAAAGTCTTGTTCGTCTTGAGTCAAATGATCTGATTCAACCGCAGCAGGAAACGCCTTCATGCAAACACTTCTGAACAAACAGATGTGGGCAGCAGGCGTGTGACATATTCATGTTAGTGATGTTTAATGAACGATAAGTTTGTGATAATAAATCTAAGCTTGTTAGTTACACAAAGAGAAACGAGTCACCGCTCTGTCTCTGTTTGCGACACACAGGGAGACGCACAATACAAGATTAACCTAATTAGCAAAATACCCTTTTATAATAGAATTACATAAATGGAAAACACTTAATCTGACATAGTATTCCCAGATCCACTCCATTGCAGTCAGGAAACTAATCCAGAAAATGTGTGAAAACTTGTTTTTTATGTTATTCAAGCTCCTCCCCTCTTCTTTTGCAGGAGATCCATAAGAGGGTCATGGCTCTGAGCTTCCGGGATTGTCACACAAAGATCCGACACGTGGACGCGCACGCCACCCTGAACGAGGGCGTGGTGGTGCAGGTGATGGGCGAGCTGTCCAACAACATGCAGCCCATGAGGAAGTTCATGCAGACCTTTGTGCTGGCGCCTGAGGTTCGTTGGGTTCTAACGCGAAACCAAACAATTTCTGGACCAGATTTGATGCTCATGTGTTTTAATGACATAAGAATAATGTAACTGTAAAATCTAAAATACCTTTTTTCCTCCAGGGAACCGTTCCAAACAAATTCTACGTCCACAACGACGTGTTCCGGTACCAGGACGAGGTGTTCGGTGACTCCGATTCTGAGCCTCCAGAAGGTGAGAGAACACTCCTCCCTGATGTGGATGAAACGGTTCATCCACCACTTGGTTTTATTCATTCCTTCTTCCTGTTCACCTCCCCTGTAGATACCATCTGTCTGAGCTCTGTATTATTTGTCCAAAGATAAATGACGTTACAGAGGCGAGTTTCTCATTCAGTCTCTGTCGGGCTCGTATCAGCACTTTGATGGTTTCTCTTTGAACGGCTGAGTGGAAGCTGCTCAGGGATTCACACAGCGTGATGTTTGATTTGTGAATATTCGGTTGAAGTCGCTCAGAGAAATGGATGAAACACAAGAAATTAAAGTCCCAAGAATAAACCACAAGAGACAAATATTCCTCAATTTTTAGAAAAATAGAATTGACTGCAATCTATTGAGTTTATATCTTTTATAAGCTGTGTTCAGACATGAAGCTTGGAGACTTTTCCTGATCTGGAGCTTGTATGAGAACATCACAAATTGTACCTAGGCCAGCCCCTAGTAAAATGTTAGTTAATTTTGAGATGTTTCATGGGACTTGAACCCTCAACTTGTGTTTGTGTTTCCTCAGAGTCTGAGGATGAGGTGGAGGAGCTCGAGGAGAGGATCCCATCCCCCGACGTCGCTGCCGAGGAGTCGACTACCTTCTACGACCAGACCCCTTGGTACGATCCACGTCCTCTCTCCCAAAGCATTCTGGGGTTTTGACTTTTCTTTACAGCGTCCACTTTGCTAAAAAAAAGAAACTTGTACGTCACAAACGCCCACATTCTGTATTCACGGTCACACGTCTCCTCCCGGTGACCTTAAGTGAAGCATCTGTATTTTCCCCTCAAGTGAGACAAACTTAGTTCTTAAGTGTCTGAGTTATACTGCAGCTAGAAGACTTCCTGGGTTTGTTCCAGGGTCGTTTGTTGTATTAAGTGATTTTGAAAACCTCATATTGGTTCATCTGAAGGAACATTGTGCAAATCACTTTTCATCATCAGATGAGGGAACGTTTTTACTTTAATGTAAAAGGAAATGTGGCACTTTTGAACTTGTTTGACGGTTTAATCGCTCAGCACTTAACGCTGCAAAATATATGAATGAAATCAGACAACGTTTTTATCTGACCATAATTTATGCAACTGATCTTGTGACACGTTTTATTGCTCTGGCTTATTATAGCAGCACAACACAAGTCAGTGTTGTAACTTTTCATCTGTCTCCTGTTTAACTCTCGTGCTTGTCCCCTTGCAGTTCGGAGCCGCCGGCTCCTGGCGACGAGGAGGAAGTGGCGGCTGCGAGTCCGGAGCCCGAGCCGGAGGTGGAGAAGGAGGCCGAGGCTGCAGAGGTGGAGCTGAAGTCGGAGACGACGCTGGAGACACAGACAGACGCACTTAAGATTGAAGACCAGACAGACAGTAGCCCCGCCTCCGCCCCACCGACCACAGAACCCGTCATCATGCCCGCCGAACCCGCGCCTGCTGCCCCAGAAGAAAACAGGGTAGGTGATTAAGATGAACCGGTTTAAAATCATCCTGAAGCTTCTATCGGCCCTGATCTTCTCGTGTGTCCTTACTTCTGTCTTTTCTGCAGCCGTTCTCTTGGGCGTCCGTCACCAGTAAGAACCTCCCTCCCAGTGGGGCCGTCCCAGTCACAGGAATCAACCCACATGTTATCAAAGCCACCCCCGCAGCACCGGTACGTTCAACCTGCCTTCATGATGTAGAGGATATCATCGCATGTCATCGTGCATATATCGGCATATTACTTATATTACTAAAGTTTTAAATTGGTAAACTAAGGCACCATAAAGGAAAACTCTTTATTAATGAATAGTCGATTGTCATTGTATTTCAGCCTCTTAATATATTAAGCACCATATTGATTATAAATGGTTATTTCTCGATCATTTTGGAAACATTGAAACACTTTTCCTGAGTGTTAAGTTTCCTCTGACGTATCGATCCATTCAGAGGAAAGTCCTCATTATGTTTTCTGTGGTTCTCCATGTTCCAACACATGCTGGGTACTGATCCCACAGTCTTTTATTTTATTTATAGCCATAAACCCCCCTTGGATTATGTTATTGGGTCAGACGCAGGGCTCCACTCTAAAAATACTAGTTCGTGCTCTGACAGATAAACAATCAGAATAACATGAAGACAATGTGACTTGTTGGAAGCAGCAAAGTCAGAGGACGTCTCACTTTGTCTGTCTTCTCCTTTGTTGCACTGAGTCAAGGTGAAAGCAGATCATGTGACTTGTCTTTGGAAAGTTTATTTAATCAAGATGAAACCTGATGTTCTTTCCTCATTGGTCCAAGGTGTCACCTGATCAATGTGAGCAGGGAAGAAACGCTTTTCCTTCTTTGTCTCCTTACGAAAGTGATTTGACTGTTTCAGCCCCGAGCAGAAGTGAAGTCAGAGACTCAGACAGCAGCACAGAGACCACAGAGAGACCAGAGGCCGAGGGAACAGAGGCCTGGAGGCCCGCCGCCGGTGCACAGAGGACCCAGACCCGGTACACACACACACACACACACACAAATTGAGTGGTTGAATGGCCTCTAGCCAAATTAAACCAACTCTTATTTTGAAAGGTATAAAACACACAATCATATCCTGTGTTCTCATATTGACTCGTTCATTTCTCTGTTCAGTGCGAGAAGGTGAGCAGGGCGAGACGGAGGGCCGCAGGGTCGTGAGGTACCCGGACGCCCACCAGCTGTTCGTGGGAAACGTCCCTCATGACGTGGACAAGAGCGAACTCAAGGAGTTCTTTGAACGTGAGTCAGATGTTTTACAAGACATTCATTTATTCATTTTTCAGTATTGAATAACCAAAATGAAAAACTAAAATGCGTGTGTCCGTCTCTTCCACAGAATACGGTACCGTCCTGGAGCTGAGGATCAACAGCGGAGGGAAGCTGCCGAACTTTGGCTTCGTGGTGTTTGACGACTCTGAACCCGTTCAGAAGATCCTCAGCAGCAGGGTAAGAAGATTTCTCTGTATGATGAGTTTTATTTGATCTGATGCAGAAACAGATATTTGCTCAGAGACCATTTTGTGTTTGAGTCCCCACTTCTCAGTTTAGGGTTCTCTACGCCCCTCTGGTGGCTTTTCGTGGCACTTGCATGTTGAGTTTACTCAGTTTAAACTTTGAGTGGCTGATTTTGTTTTCACTTTAAACAGATTGATCCAATTTCAATTTAATAGACTGATAAGAAAAGTTTAATAAGCTTTAATTCTCGCCTCCTCAGCCCATCAAGTTCAGAGGTGACGTCCGCCTGAACGTGGAGGAGAAGAAGACCCGTTCAGCCCGGGAGGGCGACAGGAGGGACGTGAGGCCCCGCGGGCCCGGAGGTCCCGGTGGCCCCAGAGAGAGGATAGGAGGTGGAGGAGGTCCCCGAGGCCCCCCCACCCGAGGAGGCATGGCACAGAAACCCAGCTTCGGCGCCGGACGCGGCGCTGGCCCCAGCGATGGCCGCTACCCCGCCCAGCGTCAGTGAGACGCCCGGGCTCCAAACCCGAGTTAGATTTCTGTTTGGATTCATTAACTTGAGTGGTCACTGATTACTATTATTTTATTTTTTACTGCAGCAGGAATGAATTGGACAAAACCCAAATTAATCAAAAACCCTTTGGAGCTAGGAGCAGAAATTTGTAGGATTTGTTCATTTCAAGTCGGAGTTTGGTTCGATTCCCATTCGTCGCCCTCGCTCCACTTGTCTCCCGCTCGTTCTTCCTCCGAAACGCGACAGTAAACGACGGTTTCGAAGGGATTTCTGGTCGAGAGCCTCCTGCTGACTTCAGCCGCCGGCCACAACAGGTCCTCCTCCTCCTCCTCCTCCTCCTCACCTGACTCTTCTTTCTCACCTGCTGCTTTTCGTTGCCCTCCGAGGAATCCAGAACGTCACTCATCCGCTCGCCCAGTCTCTCCCTCCTCTCCATCACCACATGTATTATCTGGACTTGTCATGTTTTTTGTTTTTTCATGCTGAACTTGAATTTATTACGAAACAAATCAAAAACATGCAAAACACATGAGAAAAAAAGGGTAAATACTACTTGAATTGGGGATTAAAAAACCCAGATGTTTGGTTTTTTTCGCGTTCTCTCTCCCTGTTTCTTAAAGGAACGTGTACTTTACTGCTTGGGCAATCCTGTGTATTGCTGCCACCGTTGTATCTAGCGATGGATCTGTCTTATCTTTTTATTCTATCAGGTCAAGAGCTTAACTGTCGTGGTTTTATTTGAGTAATGTTGGCTTGTAATACGTGGATTCATGGATGCGTCTGAATGGAGCATGTATCAAATCATGTATCAAATCCTGTTAAGCTTCTTCTACCGATGCACTTCATTTGTCATCATGTTTAAAAATGAGCTCACCTGCCGATGAGAGAACTAAATTAAAAGTGATTTACTGTTTTAAACCTTTGCTCCGTTTTGATTCCGAAGCCTTTTCTGTGTTTGATCCTGTTTCTACTCTTTAAGTGTGTTTTATTATGAAGAGGCCGACAGCTGGATTAGACCAGAGACTAAATAAAGATGAACATTTTAATCTCCAGTTTGTAAAGGATCATTGAAATTTAAGGTTAGCAGAGGGGATGTGGACCAGAACCAAAAAATTATAATCAAATTTGATGTTAAATAAACTTAAAGATGGTTTCTTAAAATTATATTTAGTATTCATATAGTGCTTTAATGGTCTTATTGGCTACTCAAAGGGTTTGAACACTTTCACAGTGCATCTGTACACAAACAATAATTTACAGTCCGTGGTTCGGAAACTTAACTTGTTAGTTCAACAATATATTTTTAAGGTAGATCTGGAAAAGCACTACAATAAGACCTTGGTTTTGACCCAATGTAGTGGATCTCATATTTCTGCACTAACTGATGCTGACCTCTGACCTCTCAGTGGAGGAGGGACTGAGAAACCAGATGAATAAATATCTGCAGGTTTGACAGAATAAAGTTGTTTCTCTCAGGAGCAAATTCACTTCTCTCAAAGCGGCTGAATCAAACTTAAAGGGAACAGGAAACTTGGAAATCTCTACAGTCAGTCTTCAAGGAGCTTTCACAGAAAGAATCTTAATTTTAAACCTTGGAGGGAAGTTTGCCTTGAGGCGGCAAAATGAAAGGAAGCAGAAACTATATAGATATTTGGAAATATAGACAAAAGTGTTATATTGGCGGTTAATTTGTAAGGTTTTTATTCTGTCTGTGTGACAAACTTAAAAGACAAATTATGAGTTCGAACTCTTTTACAATCGACACATTATTTGATGATTCTGGTCTGAGATCTGTCCTCGTGTCCCCGTCTCTGCTCTGAGCTGCGTGGTGAATGTAAAATGGCCGACAGAACTCTGATAAACTGTAAAATGAATAATTTCCAACTGAGCTGAATCACAATTTGAGCTCAGGTCCCAGCTGCAGCCACTTGCCTGAAGGTCGAGTCTTAGAGCTTCTTTAATGGAAACCAGGTTGTTTCCTTGGGTGAAACAAGGCGAGTGACTCAGGTGAATCCAAGTGTCTGTGTGTGTGTGTCTGTGTGTGTGTGTCGGTGTGTGACAAAATTCATCCTCTTGCTCAACTTGTTTTCTCTCAGGACTTCGGTTTCCTCCCCACCAATGATTTCACTTGAACTCCCGATGAACTGTGTGAGGCTGCAGCCTGTGTGTGTGTTTTGTGGGGTGGGGTGTGTGTGTGTGTGGGGGGGGGGGGGGGTTGCAGGTGTTTATGGGTTAACCAAAGTTCACGAGTGAATGTGTGTGTTTCCTCACTGAATCGGATAATACAAGTATTCTAACACATTTTTTAAATCTCTCCTGAAAGACAAAAAAAAATATATAAATATAAATATTATGAGACTTAATTCAGGGTTAAAAAAAAAGCTCTTAGCAGCCATGAGCAGGAAGGTCGGGGCAGCGTTCTGCTAAAGAACAAGATGCAATTATTGGTGTCTCAGTTGCAGGATTCGAACTTGTGACCTTCTGCTGTTCGCCTGTGTTAACACATGTTCGTCTTATTGCTACATACGGTGTGTGTGTGTGTGTGTGAGTGTGTGTGTGTGTGTGTGGTGTGTATGATCAGTATTCAGTGAGTGCAGCCCCCCTGCTGTGAGTGGACACATTAATATTCAGGAGCAACATGGCTTCCAGCTTGTTCTGGTCCAGCTGGCAGTGAACCCCCGAGCACACGGCCAACACACACATACATACACACACATACACACATATGTAAGTGTGTCTTCCTGCAGTCGTGAGATCGCTCATACACTATTCATGTAAAAACTCACTTTAACCATGAAAACACATGTTTAACCTCGACCTCCAGCACTGTGTGCAAACACTGAATCCTCCGACAGGACGGTCACCACATCGTTTCCCTTCAGTTGTGAGAATAATGTGTTGACTTATATTCACTTCTTAAGTCCGTCCTTCCCATTCATGTGAATATCATTATCAATATCATGTTATATCTCTAGATGCTATCGATGGAATCTATGGATTTTCATCACATTTTGTAAAAACACAGGCTACATGTTGGTGGTCAAAGGTCAAAAGGTCAAGTGTCTTTGCATTGTTCAGAACCAGGAAGGCCCAAATGGATCTGCTGGTTTTAAATTGATCTGCAGCACAAAGAGATTTAGAGGCAAGTTTTACTATTAAAGGAGATTTTAATGATACGTTAACATTTGTTATGTTCAACATTAGCTGGAAAAGACTGATTTCATTCCATAAAGTCAAATAATAAATTAGAAATAGAGAAAAGAACCTCAAATATCTAAAAAAAAACCTGATAACTAGTGTGAATATTGATAAAGATTTTTAGAGCAATGATCGAACTCTACTGGAACAGAAGCCATTTGTTTACGGAGCCACATTAAATCAACACTATTCATTTAAGTGTGTTTGTTGTTTGAGTGACCTTTATCCTGGTGAACAGCTGTCAGGACGGACGCGTAAGGAAATGAAAACACCCTACAGCGAGGAGTTATTTGCAATTTTTAATACTTTCTCTTTAATGATTACACAGATCCTTGAGTAGAGGAACAGAAACCGAAAGATCCAACTCCAACAACCTTGACAATGTTCAAAAACAGGTAAAGAGATTTTTGTTCAGAAAACCTTTAATCGTTAATAGAATTAGTAGTATGACATATTTCAATAAATATTTAGATATATACAGATACAGCAGAAACGGTACATTCTTTTTTTCTCTTCAAATTGCTTCACTTTTTTTGTACAAGCCAAAATATCTGCCATTGTATTTATATTCATGCAAAATATTGTTTTTCAGATTAATGAAAAATAAAAAAGAATTTGCTGAACTTTTAAATGTTTTTTTTTTTTTCATCCTGCTTCGATGTGCACTCTCGGATTATAAGCATCATAATGAGCATCGTACTCTCTGCAAATCAAACGGGTGCACTTTGTGCCAATACACAATAGAAGCAAGTAAAGCAAAATTAAGGCCATTCCAACTTGTGCAAAGAAAATAAATAAATAGAATAATCCCTAATAATAGTAATAATAATGTTTCTTTAGGTTCACAGCGGTTCACGAGTCGCTGTATCTTCTCCCACTGGGCATGGGATTGTACGATACACATACAATAAGATACAAGAGAACCAAACACAAGCCCATAAACCAATAGAATCATTAATCATCAACAAATCAAACCATGCTACTTTAAAATCCAGTTCAGAACCTAAGGATTTATAAACGTCCAAAAACCCGTCGCTCGTTGTTCAGTCCGTTAGCATCGCGGCGCAACGCGATCAACGCAGCATGGACCCCCCCCCCCCCCGACCCCGTACAGTATAACACTGATTAATACGATGATGTGAGGCCAATGACGGAGCTCGAACATGACTATGACACGCACAACACGCACACCTGAGGAAAGCGTATGAATATGTGAAAAGTTCTTCATGTAAAACGGTGGCGCGGGGGGGGGGGGGGGGGGGGGGTGAATGCATGATATGCTCATAGGTCCTCGTCTTTTATTTGCATATTCAACCCACATATGGCACAAAGAGAAACGCGTGAACCGAGGCCGTGGACGGCTGCTGTCGGCAAAGAGGCTGATGGACAGAATCGTTCGTGTTTATGGCACAGAGGGAAATAAAGTGATAAAGTCTAATTAGAACGAGTTTCAGGCCGTGATCAGAGAGGAGGCACCCGCTACCAAGTGGTTTCACCTTAATTTAATTCTGTTACCCCGAAGGAACTCTAGAGGGCGCTAGTTCAAATTCGCAGTTTGAAACGATAGCTGCCGTTTAAATTCTCGTTTTCTTTTCTATGTTGTCTAAGATATTTTTTTCATCTCCTGCTCTTTTACTTGTGCAAACAAGATACGAATAAAAGGAAGGAATGACCAAATACTCATGTTTATTTTCAATTACACGCTATATAAATAAAACTGGCATAAAATATAAGCTAGATAGGATGTTAGCGTACGTTTGAGCTAAGTAACGTTACTGAGCAGCATTATGCACACATTTCCTCACTAAGCTAAATAGCATGTGTCGTTGACTAGCCTACTTCGGCTACAATGATTCAACACTTTAATGCCACGTTCCATCTCACGTCGGAGTTCAGTTCTTGGAATGATGTCACACCTGAAAAACCCAGGTTGATAACGCTCCAGTTTACAGGGACTAGGTTTACGTGAGCTAGCTAGCCATTGTTAGCAAAAACAGGTCATAATATGGCATTTAGTATCTTACGCATACTGTGATTGTTTTAACACGTCCACAGATCATAACTGGACAGTATTAATGACAGAAGTCCTAATACAGAGTAAAAACTACAGTTTTCACTACTGTTGATATACGGAGCGGCCATCTTAGATATCGAAGTTGGGGGTAATGATGTTAATCCGACTTTCCGAGTCAAAATTCCGACTTGAGACGTTGTTCCATTTGCAGCTTTCGACTTGGGAGCTCAGATTAGCATTATTTCCGAGGTCTTTGGAACAACTGTTTATGTTGTAGCTTTCTAGTTGCGGCTAAAGCTAATGCTAACTGTCTCGGCTGTACGAGATTCCGCGGTGTGTCCTTGCTGATCATGGCCTTGAAAAGATTTATCGCTGTTATCTTCCTGAATGAGATGCATAGTTTCTGGGGCAAATAGCGTTTTTATGGCACTTTCACTTTCAAGATGAAACACGTTGGAATGAGGACAGAAGAAAGCGCGTGACGTAGCCCTTCGGATCAGTCGGACACTCAGGTGAACTAATTCATGAAAATCAAATGGATTCAAGCAAAACGTCTCCAAAAGATTAATAAATAAATAAATAAATAAGTCTCTGTTGAAAATAAATAAACAAACAAATGTGTTTTACAGGTATAAACTGTGTAGGTATAGTTGGAAATGCTCCATATGAAAATATTTTGTCAACATTATAATAATAACTGTTCATCTGATGATAATCTAACCCAGTCAGTTATTAAACTCAAAGACTAAGTGAATATAATATTACGTTCTTTAAAAATCCCCCGACAGCAGCAAACAGCACTGACAACTTCGTCAAACACGAAAATCAAACAAAAGAAATCTTTGGTTTTGCTTCAAAACCAAGTTGGACTGGGGCTTAAACATTTTCACAAGTAGGAAATTATCAATGAAACGATATTTTTTCATCGCAACCCACAGCTGATTTAGACTCAAGGATCAAATAAAATACCAACTGTAACATTATTGCAAAGTTAAATACGTCCGGGAGAGACTCCCCACAATGAAACATTATACAGCTGAAGTTTTACAGCTGTTTGAAAGTGTGAAACATTTTGGAAAATACCCTTATTCACTTTCTGTCGAAGTTAGATGATGTAACTTTAGTGTGTTTAGTATGGAGCTGTAAATTAGCAGCCTAGCTTAGCATAGACACTAGAAAGAGGGGGAGCAGCGAGTTCAAATATTTGTTGACCAATACCTCAACAAGAAACCTGCTATTTCCTCAGTATATCCGGTGTAATTAAAAATGTAAAACCAGTCATGCTAAGCTAGGCTAATCATATTTCACCTCAATGCACACGATGTTATCCTTCTTCTCACCTGAATCTGATACAGAAAGCAAAACGCAGTATTTCCCAAGAATGTTGTGTCTGCAGTAAAAGGTGGAAAATACGATACGTCTGAAACACTCACACTGAACATAATCAATAAACCAATTAACGGCAGGAATTCAAAAGACAAAAAAAAACAACAATGAGAACACACAATGTTGCTTTGCTACAAATTTGCAAATTTCACTTTTGCAATGCTCACGTTTAAAACCTTCCTGTAAAAGTATAAAAGCACTTTGTATATTTTTTTGGGGACTAAATTCAACAAAAGATGTAAAATCCTGAAACAACCGTTCATATACACAAAAATATGTTTTTCTTTCCTCGCTCTGCCGGGTTCAAAGGTTCTGGCTCAATCTGCTTCCTGCTGATTTCTCACATGTTTATGCCAACGGGAAAAAAAACAAAAACAAAAATGAAAACCTGTTTTTAGTCATTTATCTTCTGTGTTTGTTCCATACTTGTCGATAAGCATTAGAGACGTAGTTTAGCAGTACGATGAGCCACAGCTAGGTGGTGCTGTTGAGATGGTCGCGCTAAACGGAAGAAAAAAAAACTGCATTGCATAGAGAAGCCTGCTGCAAAGTAAGATAACAATATTCGCACAAATCATGGAAACCAGCCGACCAGCTGCGTGATCGAATCAGGTCCAACGTGGCTGTGACACTAAACTCGTTGTTACACTTGGAGCGGACGATCACGTAGCTTTTCACGAGTCACGACGTCTGCAGCTACAGTTGGTGTGTGATGTGAATGAGGTGGAAATACAGTTAATTAAGGTATAACAGGTGTAATAATCTGTACAGTTTAACTACATATATCCTCTCGGCTGGGCATGGGAGGGGGCGGGGTTTCCTGTTAAGGCGGGGCCAAAGCAAGGAAGCACTAATAGGATGTAAACATGTCTAATGTTTCAGTCCCAAAGAACACGACAAGGAAAGAAAAGCGAGGATCTGCGTTGTTCTCCGTCCAGGATCGATACGTTCCGTCTCTCCAGGTGATGAAAAACAAAAAAAAATATTACGTCTCTCGGAATAAAAAAAACAACAAGACGAAGCCTGTGAGGTGATGCGCCGCCTCCTCCGTCTGGAGCTGCCCCGCCACACGTGACATGTTTAATTGGCACAAGAATTATGAAACAAGCCAAAATGACAACAAATGCATCAAGAAATAAATTAGGGACGGGAAGAGGAACGCCACAGATAAACAAGATGTCCTGTCTCAGAATATTCACCACTGCTCGTCCAGGGTTTTTCTTTTTCTATTTTTTTTAAATCTCGTGTTATTTTCTGTCCGGCCGTGTGATTGACAGCGGCAGCATCGAACCCGAGTGTCTCTGCAGATCCAGGGTCTGTGGCGCTGGCGGTGGCTGGGGGGGGGGGGGGGGGGGGGGGGGAAGCATTGACGAGTGCTTGCAATACACATTTGAAGCAAATCTAGATATAGAATGTGTCGTCCTTGCATCGCTTTAATTAATGGAAGCACCGATCCGCCTTCGCTCCTTTTTTTGGGGGGGGTGAAAAACCCCTCATTTCCAGATGCCCACGTTCTTTTATTCCATTTATGATAAATATATGAGTATATTACACTGCTGTCTGCCTCTCACACATCCCCCACCCCGTCACCACATCCCGTTTTCATATAGAATTATAATATCTGTCTTCACACGTAAACGTAAATCAAATATACGACCCTTTAGAAGACACCCTCATCGTCTCCTCTGGTTCCATCCGTCCACTCGCCCACTGTTCGCTGGGTGTGCCCGCAAAAGTCTGTTTTTCATTTTTCATCTTTTCATTAATATATTGCCACATTCATATATCATGCATTTTACTGCATTGCTATTGCACTGGTCCGGATTATTCAGGAGGTGTAAGGAGACGGGAGCGGGGGGGGACTCAGGGCAGGAGAAGGAGGATAAAGGGGAAAAGAAAAGCTTCTCAAATGACGTGTCGTCGGGGTCGGGGGGGCTGAAGGGGCCGATCGTATCCTGGGGGGGGGGGGCGATCGTACCCCTGCCTGTGGAGGTTTCCTCAAGCAGCAGTCGAGAGGGGGGGGGGGGGGGGGGACTACTGCTTGTGGACGTCCTCGCTGCGGATGATCTTGTAAACGATCCAGTAGAAAATGTTAAAAAGGAGGAAGACGAGCGGGAAGGCCACACGGGACACCGTGTCGATGCGCTTGGCTCGGCCGATGAACAGCTTCTTCATCTCCTCGATGGTCTTCTCCGGCGGGCCCGAGGGGGGGGCGTTGTTGTTGTTGCCCTTGATGGCCATGCCGTCCTTGGCCTGCAGGCAGGCGGGGCCCATGCCGTACCCGGGGAAGCTGAAGCGCCCCTCGCCCGTCTCATCCTCCTGCAACACAGGCCAAGACTCAGGCTGTTAGGAACCACAGAAAGACGTTACTGCTGGAGGAGTGTGTGTGTGTGTGTGTGTGTGTGTGTGTGTGTGAGTTTGTGTGTAAAAAACACAAACATCACAGAAAGACATTGACTTGAAATGAAATGAAAAATGAGGCAAATCATTGTGTGATGTGACTCTGAATCAAAAATACAAACTTTTAGGTCGGATCTGTTTTTCTGTCTCTACATACAAACATATTTACAAACATAGACTGTAAATAAAGATGGACGATGTGAAGCCAAAGCTCCTGAGCGCCCCCTGGAGGCTGGAACATGGACCAAATGAAAAATATATCAAAGCAGTTGAAAATCAATATCCGTGACGATACACAGATCACTACTGTGGAAGAAATGGAGACGTGTCGGCCATCTTTATTTTAAGTTTATGGTTTGAACTTGGTTTCCTTGCTCATCAGTGATTAGTTTGAATAATTGTAAATGAACAGAACTGGCTGATGGTGCCATATTAAAGCAGGACATCAAAAAAACTGATTGAATGAGCGGCTGAATGACTTTGTGTCTCTGGATCTAAAGAACTCTGGGATTTAAAGTTTGTGTAATTTGATCCTGGACGGACGGAAATTCCCCAGTTTAGAGTCACTGGTTCATCGAAGTTGTTATTTCCACCGTGCAGACACGAGAACATACAAACAGGATTATAATAAACATTATTATGAGTTTATCATCGATCACACCACACAGAGACCGAGTTGTATCTTCCCTCTGCAAAACTCATCAATATGAGCTGAGCACCACACCGAGTGGATTTATCTGACCCGTGGGGGGGGGGGGGGGGGGGGGGGGGGGGGCTGGTCCAATGGACTGGATTGATTGACACGCGCGACGCCTCAAGGTTATGGCGTGTGCACGACGTTTTCACCAGAGCACGGTGAGATATTGAAAATCCTATCTGCACTGTCACCCTGGCTTTTCATTACAGGAGACACAATGACTTCCTTATCTGATTCAGAGACTCCACCGCAAACACTGAGGGGAGTGTGTGTGTGTCTGTGTGTGTGTGTGTGTCTGTGTGTGTGTGTGTGTGTGTGTGTGTGTGTGTGTGTGTGTGTGTGTGTGTGTGTGTGTGTGTGTGTGTGAGTAGATTAAATATCAGGTGCTTCAGTTCCCCTCAGATTTGAAACAACAGCCATGGAATTAAAAATTATCAGAAAAACAATCCCTCCGATGATTAGCAGCCATGTTTCTTTAGATTCACATTCTTGTTAGCAGACGAGGATGCGACCCGGTTCCCCCCCGTGGGAGAACACGTGGCCGCCGATCAGCAGCACATCTCTTCAGGTGCATTCTGGGTAAGGAAGAAGGAGCCTTTCTGTGTGAATGCAGGCTGAAGCAGGAGGAACAGTTGGCACCAGTTAGAAGTCAGAAGTTAACGACCAACGCAAAACCTCTGCGGCAAACACAAATCAAGCAGCCAATAAAAGAGGGAGGCTCGGCTCTCTGCAGCTCGACCTGCGTCTGGTTCCAGCAGCAACGAAGAAAATCAATCAATCTCCAATAAACAAAGATTCCCTTCAATAGAATGACTGAGTGGATAAAATACCACCGATGGGACAACAACTGCTACAGGAGATGTGTGTGAATACATGTATGTTAGCATGTAGGACCACAGACAAGAGTATGTGTGTGTGTGTGTGTGTGTGTGTTACCATCCTTTATGGAAGGGAAGGAGAAAATGTCGTCCTACAATTCTTCACAGCGGCAAAATTTTAAAGTTTCACATTCTTGATCTCTTCTCAGCTTGGTCACATGATTAATCGAGGTAATAAGAGGAGAAGAGAAGGAAACCTGTCTAGAGTATAGACGATCTAGAAAGTGTGTTGTCTAGTTCTCCACATTTGTCATCTTCCAACACTGGTGAAACATTGAATTATATGAAATATAGTCCAGATGTTCAATGACTCTTTGACTTAAGGTACCATCAACATATCAAGACTCATAAAGTAACTTAATTGTTAAAAGGTAGAAGATAAAAGTAAAAATTTTAAGTTCAAGTTTTCCCCTCAAACATATTTTGAAACATCTTCTAAGCAAAATGTTGATTTGATGATTTCAGTATTTAGTCGTCGATGTGCTGGTGCCATGTGAACGGTGGTCGACCTCCAGATGTTTGGAACCAGAGCTCGGTGACATCTTTACAATGGTGGTTCAAAGACTCGCTGCAGTGCATTGTGGGACACAGCAGCTCATCTCAGGGAGGCTCCTGGGTTGGTCCATCATCTTGACACCTCTGGCTTTGTTCCTACTGCAGTGTGTGACTTTATGTGGGCGAGGATGTGTGTTTCTTTCTCAGTGAGAGAATCACTGAGAAAGCAAACTATAAGTGTGTGTGTATGTGTGTGTGTGTGTGTGTGTGTGTATGTGTGCATGTGTGTGTGCATGTGTGTGTGCGTGTGCATGTGTGCTAGACCACCGGGTAGCGATCCATTTTTAGCGCCCCATGTCCCCGTTCTGTCCTTGCACCCACACCAACCCATTTATTACTGTTAATACATGTACACACACTCACACACACACACACAAACACACACACACACACACACACACACACACACACAGATAGCGGGTGCGTACACATTAGCCGCTATGCTAGCCGACGACCTCTGCCTGTCCTTGAGCGACGCTGCTTAACTATTACAGATGCTCTGCTTTATTCTCTCTGCCATGTGATTAATGTCGAGGGTGGAGGGACGTGAGGAGGAGCCGCAATGAGGAGGATGAGGGAGGAGGAGGGAGGAAGAGGGAGGAGGAGGAGAGGAGAAAGAGAGGAGGAGGGAGGAGGGAGGAGGAAAGGCCTGCAGCCTGTAGACGCTGCTCAGGGAGGAAGACCCCCTGACGGAACCAACACCCTGACACATTTGTCACATTCATGCCTAATTAGAAAATTCATCCATTAGCACAGCAAGGAGCGAGTGGGTGAAACCTATGGATGCAGGGATGGATGGAGGGATAGAGGGATAGAGGGATAGAGGGATGGATGAATGGAGCGATGGATGGAGGGATAGAGGGATGGAGGAATGGATGAATTCCAGGGGTATGGATGGAGGGATGGAGGGATTGAGGGATGGATAGAAGGATGGAGGGATGGATGGATGGAGGGATGGATTGAGGGATAAATAGAAGGATGGAGGGATGGAGGGATTGAGGGATGGAGGGATGGATGGAAGGATGGAGGGATGGAGGGATGGATAGAAGGATGGAGGGATGGAGGAATTGAGGGATGGATAGAAGGATGGAGGGATGGAGGGATGGAGGCATGGAGGGATGGAGGGATGGAGGGATGGATGGATGTAGGAAGGAGATAAACGATGGGAAGAATGAAAATTTGCCCTTCTTGTTGGACGGAGAGGTAATTTATTGTCTTGCTTTTTTTATGAAAGCTCACCGGCCATCTTCCCTTTCTCCCCTTCATTTCTCACCTCCTCCTCTTCTCCTCCTCCTCTTTCTCATCCTCCTCTTTCTCCTTCTGCTCGAGCGAAACCTCCTGGTTCTTTCACACTCATCTCAATTTCTACAGATATTAATTCGTAGGTCATTTAAAAATCCCACCGCGGATGTGAATCGAACAGAAGCTTCAGCCAATGAGACGTGACATGACGCTGGTGACATCACTCCTCAGGTCTCACAGCAGCAAAGTGAACTTTTCCTCTCTGGACCAAGCAGCTCTGAAAACTACTGAAAAGTCAATGCTTCATATTGATGTACATATATTTAACAGTTTGAATTAATTACCTCCGACAGCGAGGGTTTGCTTTTCAAACGACAACTTGATTAATGTCGAGTCAGTGAATTTTAAACTGTTGAGTCAGCACATTGTATTCTTTGAAACTTGGAACAAAACAAACTCACTGAACTTTCTTTTAGAAGTTGAATAAATAAAAAAAAAATGCTGTGAAGAATTTTAAGTTGTGCCACTTTACGTTTAATTTGTCTGACTGGATATAAGATTTCACAATAACTACGGATTCCAATGGTGGATCTGGACAAAGTGTCGTTTAATAACTTCCTTAATATTGTGAGAACAGAGAATAGTTAATTTATCTTGATGAAAACAAAATCAGGCAAGAACTGATATCTATGGATGTTTTGTGCAGATCCAAGTTATAACCAGGATTTAGCCGATTTAATTGTAGTTTAATTAGAAGGTAGTTTTCTTTTTCAAGAGTTTACAGAAGTTTATATGTCTTCTATAGTTTTGGAACTATGTCCAAACAATCATGACAGATCTGATGCACAGTTTCAGGGACTATCGGCCTCTAGAGCTGTGAACTCTACTGAGAGTCTTTCTAGTTTGTTGAGAATCTTTTAAAAACTTCTCCATGTATGTCTGTGAAGAAGAAGAAGGAATAATTCAAAAGTTAATTATTAAAAGTGATTAAAACGAGCCCCGATCAGCAGTGAAGGAGCTGTACTTGTTTTATAAAGAGGATAAAAGTCAGTGAAGCATCTCTGGGCTGTTTGAGGTTTATTCTCTGTGTCTGTGCTGGTTTCTCCTCCTGTACCAGTGATAAACAACACATCTTCAAACTGGTTCCTTTTCATCTGTGTTCTCTAATGTAAGAGCAATGCATCGTGGGTGATTTAAATAACCTCCAGCTAAAGTACCTCGAGTGATGGAGGAGAAAGAAGAGAGAAGATGGAGGACGGATGAACGACAGGTGAGAGGTTGAGGAGTGAGAGGTTGACAGAAAGTGAGGAGAGGTTGAGGAAAAGGAATCATCTGCAGAAAGGAGCCAGAGCGATGGAGGGAGGGGAGGAGACGGAGGAGGGGGGGGGAGAAGGAGAAGAGAGGGAGGAGAGGAGCACGAGGACATCTCAGCTCGCTCATCCATCACGCGTCCCTCTCTCGACCGCAGCGTTTATATCTCGGCCTCTGTTGATGTGATTAATCGAGCAGATTAGCAGGAAGCAGAAAGCAAACTGCGTCGGGCGCTATCCTCCGCCATCTCCTCCGCCATCTCCTCCGCAAATATTACCCTTGCACACGCGTGTTTAGGGACCTGCATTTACATAGGCCACTATCAGGAGACGTGTCAGCCCCGACTAACGGACGCATCCGTCTAGCCTGGACCGGGCCAGAGGAGGAATTCCTCGGCTCGCGTCCCGCTCTGTGATTTCCCCCCAGAAGCAATTCCGGCCCAGCGCAGGGGAAGGGAAATATATTATACATTTTGCCTTAGCTGATCCATTTTCTGGATTCATCTCAGACCTCCCTCTCCGCCCTCCCTCCCCCCTCCCCCCCCTCCCTGCCTCCCTCGGCGACTCGGGCCATTTGAGTCTTTTTAGGATGTTTCAGGATCAATCTGTCAGTGGTGAGTGGATTCTGTGGAGCTGAGAGGAATGTCTAAGAGGATGTGAGGTTTCTGTTTATTAAGACGTTTAAAGACAGACTAATGTTTTCTAATGGCGCTGCTCATGTTACAGTGTGCTGCTGTTAAACCTCTGGATTAGACAGATCTCTACAGCTGAGGATGCGTCCAGAATCCATCTGGAGATACCAGCTCACATTCGATTCTGCACATCGGAGTTTATCTGCAGCTGCAGGAAAACACTCTCGTGTCCAGGAATCCTGACAAACTATTTCCTATCAAGATATGAAAAAAAGCCAAAGTCCTGCACAATGTCGGGTTCTGGGAGTTTTCTCTTGGGTCTCTCTCTCAAGTGCTCGACCAATCGCCTGTGAACCTCAGCTTTTTTATTTTAACATCAAATTACTTCAACAAACATCAGGGTGATAAAAACGACCTAAAATAACGACCTAAGTTTGGCCCATTTTCCATCTGCTAACACGGAGGAGGCTGGGTTTATAACCTGTACTGCAGCCAGCCACCAGAGGGCGATCAACATGTTTTGGCTTCACCTTTGGGAGTCGTCCATCTTTATGTCCTTGGTGGTCAAATGTGGACTTGACTGTCAAATAGATCCCTGGTTCATCTCATTCTCTTCACAATAAACTGATGAGTTCTTATCTCCACTGGTTTCACATGATTGAATCCAGTCTGGTGTGATTGAGCTGTTAAAACCCCCTGAAAGTCAAATTCTTTAAACTTGTCTTCCTCCAGTGATCCACACATCCGTCCCTGTTCTCTCTCTCTCTCTCTCCACTGGAGTCCCTGCCTGCATTAAAGCATGGTGCGTTAATGTCTCTCGCTCATCACGCCGCTGACCTGGAATGATTATCCACACGATCGGCTGCATAGTTCTTCTCCCTCTCTGCTCTTTCACTCGTGGTTTTCTCAGTTTGATCTGAGTAACATTTAAGAGCAGCCAGGACCCCTTCAGCTCCGAGCACTTAATCTGAGGTCAGATCCCGCTGCCTTCACGTGAGTGAGGGGTCAAATTCTGCCTTTTGATCTCAGAGACATCACGGAACCAACTAAGAGCAAATATTTATTACTGTGTGTGTGTAAAACAGCTTTACTTACATGTGTGTTTATATATATCTATACATTTCTATTGGTAAAATCAGCTTGAGAAGGACTCAGGTTGGATTTTACAGTTTCATCTATGGCCTTTGTCAGAGAGATGAACATTGAAGTCTTGTAAATATATGACAAACCCCTTGAACAGGACATGATGTATAAATATTCTGTGGAAACATCAGTATTGTTGTTTACAGCTCATCATCACCGGTGTCGGCCCTCATCACCAAAAGATCTGGAACCTCCTCGTGTTTCCAAGTTGACCTCTTTGTCTTCTAGGTCATCAACACGACCACTAGCTCGCTGTAAATCTTACTCAGGGGCTGCAGCTAAAGATCTGGAAAATATCCGGATTATCTGACTTGGACATTTGGGTTCTCACATACAGCCCATAATGAAAATCTCAGTAAAATGTCAGCACACGTCTGGAAGCATCTGTGAGTCCAGACTGGATGGAACCTCTGTGTTTCCCTTCACGGTAGCTCTGAGTTAAAAGCTTCTGCCTCTGATCAGGAAACAGAGTCTGAGGTGCAGCTCACGTAGAGGATCTCAATCCCCTCGCTCTCTCTCTCTCATCCCTGTGTTCTCACAGAGCAGCCTTTGAGATCAAGGCATTTAGAACGAGAACAGCACCCCCCCCCCCCCCCCCCCCCACCCCAGCTCCTGCTGAAATCGCCTAATCACGACTAACAAGCTGATTACAGCTGATCAATCACAAAGTGGGTTTCCCCTCAGAAGCCGCTGTCATCTCTGAACAGCAGGACGGCGTCTGGGTCACGCTCAAGAGGCGACTTCTCGAAACGTACATCTCTACAGAGGCAGCTGCATGGGGGGGGCTTTCTCTCCTCGTGTGGTCGAGGTGAAGGACGAGTGGAAGCGAGCAGTGGTAAGCAGCTTTCTGCCCCGAGGCTGAATGAAACACAGGGTTTCACTGTGACCCTCGATGGTATCTGGCGTTCAGAATGGATCTGTGTTTGGATGGGATGCAGCGGTTCAGCTCCAGATGGGATAATTCCTCCCAATTAATATATTTAAATGACAGCGTGTCTTGATGTCGAGTGGCTGATTCTCATTCGCTGCTGTGAACGGCGCCGGAGTCGAGCCTGATTGAAGTGGGGGGGGGGGGGGGGGGGGGGGGGTGCGAGGCCGAGCGGTTTGACGTCCCTTTGATTCCTAAAGGGCCTTCCCCCCCCCCCCCCCCAGCTCGTCTGCGTTAAACAAGTGAGCTGCAGCCAGGCGGTCCGATGCTTCAAGGATGAGTGAGGCTCTTGATCTCATCCCCGTGCAGTCGCCCCGGCCGCCCAGCAGGGGGGGCTGTCACACCGCCTCTCTCTCTCCGGGCTGCGGTATCCGTCAGCCGGATGCCATCTCGCTCCGTCTCCCTCATTAGACAGACTTCTGAAGCAGGTAGCCTCAGTCTGATTGCACTCGCTCGACCCTCACTCTCTCTCTCTCTCTCGACTATCAGTGTCACTAACGAATCAATAAGGCATCAGGGCGGAAACCAGAGACATCAGCACAACTGGGACTCCAGCTGCCTCCAGCTGCCTCCTGCTGCACCGACGGCCTCGTGTCTGATGCTGAGAGACGAGCTGAAGCCCAGTGTTCATGTCAGAGGGGGATGGGGGGGGGGGGGGGGGGGTAAGACACTTTGTGGAGAATTTCCCGAGAAACCACAGAAGCACTCGACCTCTTCCCTCCAATCCGAGCAGCGTTCACTTCTCGTGCTCTGGATCTTTAAAAGAACAAACGCTTCTGAACTGTTGCGTAAAAGACATGAAAACGCTGCAGGACATTCAGATGGTGGAGACGTCCCACTGACCTCAGCTGCCCCTCGTGGCTGCTCACCACTGGAAGCATGTTCTCCCAGTAAACAAATCCCTCTGGGGGAAAAAATGGTTCTAATCTAATCAACCCAACAAAATGACATGTGCTAACCACGCTGGTAATTCCCTCAAAACACACAGTGTCCTTGGTTCGTCCCGTTTTGTGTTTCCTCTCCTCGTCGCAGGAAACTTCTCCTCGTGGTGATCGCTCCATAATAAGAATTAACATAATCTCCTTGAAGGGTGTCAGTGTTTGTGTTTGCAGCGACAGAGAGAGAGAGAGAGAAAGAGAGAGAGAGAGGGGGAGTTCAGGGCATTAGAGCTGGAATCAAACACAACCCTGACACAATGTTCACACATTCAACAAAGCAACAAAGAACCAGCGAGACTGGTATTAACCTCGAAGCAACTTCCCAGACGTGGATCCCGACTGAATGAGAAAATCAATTTGGACAGAACCATGACAGTTATTATGTTACACGTGGCGTTTGAGCCGCGCTATTGTGACTGTGCCCTATTATCAGAGTGTATACAGTCAGTGTGTGTGAGTGTGTGTCTGTGTGAGATTGTCAGTTTCAGTGTTAACTCATTGTTGATGAACAGTGAGTTGCCGCAGCGGAACACTCGTGTCACTCAGTGTGAGTGTTCGACGCTGACAACAGGATGTTGCTCTCAAAGTTTGCCCGGCGAGTGAAGAAGACGAGTCGAGCTGAAGATTCAGCGGAGGGTGAAATGTGTGTTTGTTCTCGAGCTGCAGCTGCTCGACCAGCGATCACCTGGATCAGTCGCTGCGCCTCGAGGCCGCAGCCTGAGAGCCGGGGGTAAAAACACCGTCTGGTTAAAGGGATGTGTGTAAATGTATGTGAGGGGTTATAAAGAAAGTTATCGTACTTTGTGTTATGTTTTTAACAAACATTTGTTTAATTTAAAGTGTGTGTTTCCTTCCCCTGATTGACTCCGGCTCTAAATGCACAAGATGGCAGAGTTTGACATCCAGGATATTTTCAGCTTCATTTCTGTTTATGAAATGAAGCTAGGATTGACAGCCCAGTAGCATGTGGTCAAGGACCATCATAAAACCACCCTCCACTTAACGCAGGTGGTATCGCTTGGTGAGGTCCCAGCAGCCGAGCAGAGGACGCCTGTCCCCTGGTCTCTGGGAGGACAGTGGGGACGGGGTCTCTGCAGCGGGGACGGACTGATCGTCCTCTCGGAGCCGTAATGGACGACTGTGGATCACATTAGAGTCACATTACAGCGACTGGCCAGAGAGGTTAATTAAGGACGAGTGACGCCCAAGGACTGTGTCTCTCTCTCTCTCTCCCTCTCTCTCTCTCTCTCTCTCTCTCTCTCTCTCGCTCACTGTGTTAGTGTGGTTTCACCATCGCTGGATTTATTTCCCAGTCTGGATTAATGCTGATGATCTTATGGGAGGGTGGGGGCACACTTACTCTTCTTCTTCTTCTTTTATTTTGCTTTAGTACAAAAGACCTGAGGAGCAGAACTTCAGACTGAAGAGCGATTCCTTCGGTTGGACCACATCACACGAGCCTCTCGGCAGAATCCTGTTTCACACACAAACACCTCCAGCTCCACTCACTGTTTCCTCCGTGTCCTCGGGAGCACTTTCAACTTCTCAGAGGTTCGGACTTGAAAACAGAAAAGCTGCTTAACGTGAGCAGCTGTCGAGCTGCCGCTAGTAAGACGAGGTTGTTTGTGCATCAGAGGAGAAAAATACATATATTTAAGTGCAGTACTTAAGTACACATTGAGATACTTGTACTGCATTTAATGCTACTTTAGTCTAATGCACCGCTTTTCAGACGGATGTTTGTTTGACAGCTGTAGGCAGATTAAGATTTGTATACAAACACTGGTAATACTAAGATAAAATATTATGTATAATCATATAATAAACTACCTGGTGGTACATACCGTTATTATATTATTTCAAACTCAGTAAGCTATTTCTGGCCTATAATGGCGATTTATGACTCCTTTTAATTTTGCTTATCTGCCAAATCAATGCCGGAGTTTAATATATTTTTTTCAACACGATCTAAATCATCAATTTCACGCATTGACATATTAAACATCCTTTTTAGACCCAAAAACTTTTCATTTAATGGAATATAACAAATTATCTGGTGTTTCAGGCACACTAATATAGATAATCATATATATATATGATAATGTGTGACTTATTTCCAGTTCTTTCTGTTTGATAACTGTCACGTCTGTTTTCATCCATCTCATCTCATTCATTGCTGCGAACCTCATGATCTGTTTCCATCAAATTTTCATCCGACCCAAAAAGCTGCTGCTTCCTCCTCCGGTAACATCTCCGTCATGTGGCTGATGCTTTATTAAATCTGCTCGACACTCCCATAAGTACATGTATTTTTCATGTGGGTGTGTGAAAGGGCAGAACTAACGGGTTAAGTGTGTGTTCACATGCATTCACTTTACACTTCATGTTATGGAAGGAGAATCCCTGAAGTATATAAGACGCAGTGAGAAAAGTGGACTTCTACATTTACCTGATTTCACCTCGAACATCAGACACGAACAGGAAGTGAGAAGTGAAGTGAAACACAACTCGGCTTCGGGTCCTGTAGTGTGACAATTAACAATGAGCTTTAAAAGGGCTCTTTGCCAATTATCCTCTGATCGGGGGTCACGGAGCTGATACCAGCTGACATTCATACTCACATCACGCCTTTGGTCAATTACAACATACAAGTCTCCAATTAACACGTCTAACACACGTAGAAAGAACATGTAAACTTGTCCTGCCTATTTGTCTCCACTGACGTTTCATGGAATTCTCAAAAAGAGTTTCAATCCTGGAACCAGGAGATGACTCGTGACCATAAAACACGTGATTCAACTTGGAAAACAAGAAAAATTCAGATCATAACCGACAGGATTTTTGCTGTTGTGTTGAAAATGTCCATGTTAGCGGTAACATGAGGATTGAGGACTTCTTGTTGACACTGTGAATTAAACCCAGTTGTTGTAATCAGGACTCGTGGCTTCTACAGGAGAATCTACCATGGATGGTTAAAACATTACGGCTGATTATCAAGATCAAATTGGTAAAACAACCTGAATCCACCTGTTCTGTTCTGTGACCTCACCTGAACGCACAAGCTTCCTTGTTAACAACACAACAGCGATTACACAACACAGCGACGGCCCAAATTCACCTCCTGCTTTCATCATACGAGCAGAAAATAAACTGTGTACACGCAAATGGTTCAGTGTTCCAGATGTGGGTCAGTCCTGAGCCCGCGGTCCTCGCTCCCCCGCTCCCTCGCTCCCTGCCCTGGGGGTGAGGGAGGGTCGAGAGACACAGATTGAAATGCAGAGCGGGAGCGAGCGAGTGGGTGTGAGCGAGCGAGGTGGTCTTGGTTTGAGTCTGATTCACCTGAAAGTGCAGCGGCAGCCGGACCACTAATCTACCTCTTCACCCAGCACCACGGCTCAGGGGATTGGGGATTACAACAATGGGATTTAGGGTTTATAGCTTTTTTATTTATTTATTTTCTCCCTCAACTCTGTCGCTTCTCTCTCTCTCACTTTGCTTTTAGTGACTGGGACTGAAGTGGACGGAGGTTTCACTGGTTTGATTGGTTCGTTTGAAGGAGTTTCACGATGCTGTTTAAAGCTGAATTTGAAGAAATGAAATAATTAATACTCAAGTCTCAATTGTTCTAAAGGAAAATGGATCCAATTAATGTTTTTTAAACTTATAATATAATTATAAAAATCTGCTTCATAGCTTTTCTGCAGCTTCGATCACCCAGTTGTTAGGATGTCTTGAATATCTGAGTTCCTCTTCTTTTCTTCAAGGATTTCATGGTTCACGAAATAAAGTTAATAACATATGAATAGTTTCCCCTGAAAACAGCAGGTGAGGAAAAACAATCTCACCTCAAAGTCCAAGTTGTTCAATATATCAACTCCGGGGCTTATGGGAAATTTGCTATTCTC
>NC_070633.1:28067894-28125196 GCF_947347685.1 Pleuronectes platessa
GGAAACCAGTGTGGTACCAACACTAACAGCTGGTACCATACGTCACGCTGGGTTGACCTGATTAAGATCTGGTTCCACGTTGGATAAATATACATTCATATCAATATCACCCTTTCCAGTTCGTTACATATGCATATTTCCAAAATGTTCAAAACTATCTTGGCATGTTAAATACTTTCACATGTTGTCAAGTGAAAGTAATTTCCTGGATCAGCCTGTTTATCGGCTTCAGCTCCAACATTAACTGGGTTCTCTCTTAACCCTGTTTCAGTGTTTATCCCTCCACAACGGGAATGGGAATCGATCCAATGGTTTTTGTGTAATCGTGAAGAAGAACTAATGAAGTGGATAAAAGTTATATAAGCTGTTGCTGTTTCTCCCCGAGGTGGAGACGCTCAAACTGAAACCGGCCTCATTCCAACACTTTATGTCTCCGTCCTTCAGCTTATTGAGGATTACGTCAGTGTCACGGTTTGAGGCCAATTCCTCACTTTGGAAAATTAAAAACACGAATGAAGTAATTTTCTGTTGTTTAGGAAATGGAGTGGAAAGCTGCGGGCCTCCGTGTGTGTGTGCGTGTGTGTGTGTGTGTCTGTGTGTGTGCAGTTGTGAAGAGTTCATCACAAACACTTGACGACAAAAAGAGATCCCTACAGCTCCGTCTGATTCCTCCTGGTATGAAACAGGAAGCAGCTCTGAAACAAACCATTTTAACCAAATCTCAATTACTAAACTCATTATTGTATCAACTGTGAAACTGATCTCAGATCATTGTGAGTTGAATCGGGCTCATTTCCTGAGGCGATGATCTGGTGGTGATAATCCTGTGATTGAGCGTCTCACAGCGCTCTGATGTGGAGCGGCTCCCGAGGTCACACGAGGTCACACGCTGACTGATGAGGGCGAGTGGAGGAGAATTATCTGCAGCTCTCGACGGTTTATCACAGATTAAAAACCTCAGGTGTCACCGGGGAGTCGCCGGGGACCACTTCACACCGTCCACCATCAGATAATGGACTTCTGATCCCAGAACTGCACAGCTCACACTTTCTGAGTCGATGCCGATCGATGGGAAGACATCAGATGTGTTTCGAGGTCGCTCACACTTCATCCAATCCTTTTCTCTGCGAGGGAGAATTAGGTGGATCAGAGATTATCTCGGCGGCGATAATTCCGCCCGCGACGTGACGAATCCGAGCTAAATCCTCTTTACAGCCGCGACCACTGGGAGTGTGATAGGATCAAGGACCTCGCGCAGGAAAAGAGGGAAAAGAGGTTTGAACACAGCTCGGCTGCCAAGACGACACAATACAGCGTAAGACCCGTGTGAAGGGGTTTTCAAATTAGCATTGAACAAACACAGTGCCGGGCTGATGACGGTGCAATCAGATTAGTCACAGACTGGGATTACACCAGTGTGTCCTCCACACAAAGATCCTTTCCCCCTGCACCAGTAGCACGGGACGAACCTGTGGACTGAATCAAACCCACACTGGGAAATCTAGAGGCTGAGTCACACACACACTGGTGGACGTTCAACTGGGAACACGTGTATGAGGACTCTTCTGTTTTTATGTGTTTTGGGTTTGTATGGCTGCCGTCTTGGCCAGAGTTTATTAATAACACAATAAAGAAGTAAAGCTGATTGGATCTTCATCATCATACTGCAGATATTTAGATATTTAGATCCCCTGATCATAGATATTATTGTTCTACACATGACCGATGTTTTGCATCAATAACTCCTGATTATTTCTGAAGAAACTGACTAACATTTTATTTTTTTTATTTTTAGAAACCACGTTTCATGAAAACCGGTTCAGTCGTTTTTTGGCATAATCCCACTGACACACCAACAGGAATGAAAACATAATGTCCAGGGCGGAGGTAATTAAATTTACTGCATTGTTATAATTATTATGTAAAAGTATCCGTTAAAACCAGAGAAAAAGAGTTTTCCTGGCCGTAGCCATATTTAGTTTTTATGCCCTAAGAGGAAAATCACAGATAAAACGAGGACGTTTTAAGCAGCAGTCAAAAGGAAAAGATGCTTTTCAGTTAAATTGATGTTCACAGACTCAAATGTCTGACAGCTGTCTCTCCTCCATTTCCATAAATGTTTGGCCGATAGTTCAGACTCTTCAAACGTCCACCTGCTCTCACATCTCTGTGACCGAGCCGATCTGATTCCATGAATGAACCAGTCGACAGAGCTTCACACCTCCCTCCCTGGTCTGCAGGAGACAGAAAGAAAAGCTGCTGCAGTAAATACCAACGTCTGTGGAGCCGCAGGAGCACGAAGCAGCAGATCCATCAGAATAATCTGCACTTTCATTTTGTATTTCACCGGATTTCTGATGATCTCTCAACCAGGAGGTGTCTCCTCCGATCGGATCCTCAGGACGCTGAGTGTGGCGCTCAGACGGGAGCAGGGACAGAGTGACAGCTTCAACACTCGAGCTGGAACGAGCCACATCCTCTTCCTCAGGAGAAGCTCAGGTGGAGCTAATACCAGAGATGATCAGTGAAGAACCAACCAACTGAAGCAGGGAGCACGACACTGAGTCCTGGCTCGGCTACAGCCTCATGGAACCAAGCCAGAGTTCTGTGTTGGACAAGATGGGAACGTATGTAGTGAGCAAAGGTTGAAGAAGATGCTTCTAATATTAATATTCTGATGTCGATGCCAAACAAGGTTAATTCATATCCAAGCATCTGCCTCTTATGTTTGTGTGTGAATAGAGAGAGCGAGGAGATGATTCTATACACAACAAAAGGCATTATTTAAATTTAGGGGTTATTCAGATATCTGCTTACAAATAAACTAATAAACAAACTGGTGACTCTGGTTTCCTGGTGAGCACAGACGTCTTTTAAAGTTTCTTCACCTCCTCGAGCCAGAAGAAATTATCCAGCTGCTGTCACGAGACTGTCGCCTGAAGAAGAGCGACATCCCAGCATCCGTCCTTTCAGCGGACACCGGAGGAGACAAGTGACGGAGCCCCTTAGTGTCCTCGACAGGAGCGTGACAGTCAGGGACGTGTTAGAGTGACTGCGTCCACTCAGTGCAGAGGTCAGGGTCTGAGGGACGCTCCACACAACCCTGCACCTACACAACACAAGACTCAAACCAACAATTAACTGCAGTGGTGTCACATCAGACAGACACGATCCAGGGATTTATACCAGTTATGAGGTGCGAGTCTTAAAATGATCAAACCAACAAACTGTTTGGTTTAGAATCAAATTGTAGTAAAGCGATATAATGTTTTTTAAATTGAAACCAATCTTTTTACTACGATACTGTTTTCCTTCCTGTGTGTGTGTGTGTTTGAAATAACTCAGCCGTGCAAGGATTGATTTTCATCAACATCATTTGAGAAGGTATCTCTTTATGATTAATGTTTGGAGCTGAATAGTCAGGGTCGAAGGTCGAAGGTCAAGCTAAGGGTCAACAAAGATGTGGTCCATCTTCATCTCTGAGCGTGGAGCTAAAGAGAGAATCTCAAACTCGTATTGATCAGAAAGGTTTTCCCGTCATGTGATAACACATAAGTGGAAATAATGAAGAAGTCACAAAATGATGTCATGCATAGATACATAAAATAGATACATTTAGAGCTAAAGACAAAACCTTAATCTTATATAAATCAATAAATAATTACGTTATGTCGATATGAAGTCAGAGATCACCTCATAAAGTCTAGAAATACATTAACTTTTCGCAAATTAATGAATGTGTTATAAATGATGTCCTGATTATTAAAATATAAAATGTAGCGTTGCCTGATTGAGGTGCTGCAGAGCCTGCAGGTTACGTGTTGCTAATACAGAGATTTTCATATTGTTCTTTATTAAGATAAGGATTAAAACGATGAGGATTAAAATGATTTAGAGGATAATTGATCTGATGCCCAAATAAACCTGCAACATAAGCTCTCTCTTGTTTTTAATACTCAGAGTATCATGTTGTCATGAGTTCAGTAACTCAGGTGAGTCCACGAGACGTTCATTACTATTCCACCAGTGAACACACACTTCAATTGACTGGAATAGATCCAGTGTGGATAGAAGCGCTTCACAATCAATGGATGTAACTGGCACTCGACCAGCAACACAGTGGAGAGCCGTCCAAGGCCGTTCCATCTGCTGCGCTTGATAACCCCCCCCCCCCCCCCCCCCCCCCCGCGCCCTGCTCCCCGGGTTTTCATGATCAAAGTTCGGATTTGCTTTAATTATTTCAGATCAATGTTGGCCGTGGCTACCGACGAGACCTGTGGCCAACGCTGAGTCGGCGAATACGAAGAGGAAAAAAAACGCTGAGTCGTCCGGTGCACGCGGCGTGGTGAGGGGAGAGCGAGGGCGAGGGAGAGAGGTGTGGGCTGATGCAAGGCACCAATCATTAGCCTTAAGTGTAGCTCATTATGTTCCTAAAGCCTCTGAAGACCTGAATCCCTAATTGATCTCATCCTGGCATTTAGTAACACTCAGGAAAGCAAAGGGCCGCTCGCCTCTCTGGCCCCGCCTGATAGGCTGCCTCCGCTCGCTCAGCCCCCCCACACATGAAGCCCGATACTCGGATGGATGAGTCGCATCACACACCCCGATGCTCCAGGACCCGGAGCCAGCACAGCTCCAACATCCAGAAGATCAGAAAGTCAAAGTCACGAGTTTCTGTCCGTTCAGGAAAGAGATGACCGAAGTATTGACGGTGCAGATGATCTGGTGAACTCTGTGTGTGTGTGTTTGTGTGTTTGTGTGTTTGTGTGTGTGTCTGCGGCAGCGAGTCCTGCTTCTTCTCCGGTTACATTTCCAACCTGCTACAAAACTCAGATGTTCAAAATCTGCTTCACAGGCTCAGAAGAGAATCAGCTCCAGTTTCCTGCAGCTTCATTTGATCAGTAAACGTTTTCTTTAAATTCAATGAGGAGAATAAATCCATCAAAAAGTAAAAACCCGACCATTCGTGGCCAGAATAACAAGTAATAATAATAAATGACCTGCTCCTCTGGATGCTGAGCAGCTTTCCAGGCAAACACCACCTGGTCGGGTGGTTTGCTTTGTGCAGATCTGGTGCAGAGTCGGTTCTAAAGTGGTTTAGTCCACCGAGCCACTGCTGCACAAAGATCTGTTCACCTTTATTTATATTTCCTTGTCTTTATATTGTTTCTTTACTTATTTATTACTTTTACTATCCACTCATCTTATCTCACAGAAAGAACTGAAAGTAGAAAAACAAGCTTCACATCATTTTGAATCAACAAAGCTATGATGAAGTTCAGTACCTGGTTGAGTCTGAGGGAACAAACACAGCCGAGCATTCAGCAGAGGTTGTCGGTGTGAAACCCGCTCTTTGTAAACACACATCTGTCTTGTGTTCCACTCTCATTACAGAAATGAGCTGCAGCTCCAACATTCCCAGGAACTCACCTCCACTGTGGCAGAGTAACGGAGCCGAGGGGCCATTGATATTACACTCGGATATTTATGGTGCAAATCTGTCTCTGTCTGCTAATCAATAATGTATTATCATACATCAGGTTTTGGAAATGAACCTGCCTCAGAAGTTAATTAGTGTTGGGATGGTAGCGAACTCCACCGGAGCACTCGGCTGTTTTTCATTGGATGACTTGAGAAATTGTCGACAGGAAAAAAGAAATGTAGATGTGTTGTGATTTGTTATGATGGGATGTGTGAGTGATGAATATCGTCCGTGCACCTGCAGAACAAATGAAGGCGCCCGAGGGCAGCTTCATAAATAACAACGCAGTCGCTTTAATTTGGCCGAAGCCGGAGAGTATGGTCGCTGACAGCGGATGATTTCTGAGAGCAGCGGCTGGCAGGGGTTGGTGCTGCGCTCACCACATTTCTGTAGTGTCCTTGAGCAGGACGATAAATCCCCAGATCGCTGCAGAGATTCTGACCTGTGACCTCTGACCTGTGACCTCTTGGCTGGTCATGTTCAGAGCAGCAAGAGAAACAAACGACCGCCTCGCCCCTCAGGGTCACAGAGGATCATTCAAATCTGAATTAGTGGCAATAATCAGATAATTGTATTTGTCCACAGAGGAAAAGTCCCTGAACCCTGTGATACTAACACGTTTAGACGCTACATGGGCTGCAATGCATTCTGGGCTATTGATCTGTGTTAGAGTCTTGTGTCTTTTTGAAAGTCAAGTCAAGTCTTCATCTGGGATCTGACTGTTTCAATCCTGACACCTGAGCGTTGAGCTTCATGAATGATCTGCGTTCAGGAGACTCGGACGTTCATCTTGTTCCAGAGCAAACGTGACACAACCTCCAAACTGCTGAGTCGTTGTTTTCAGCTCCTCTGAGCTTCACTCTCCTGTCAAAGGCTGATGATTCAAAACATAGAACACGCACATAGACAAGGAATAACAGAGGAATTCATTAAATAGATCGGCCCTTATATTGACATCTACAGTCTTCATTAACATCCATCCATTATTCATACCACTGAGCTGCCACACCGATCCCAGCTGATACTGGGAGAGAGGGGGGGGGGGGTTGACCCTGGACAGGTCACAAATTGGTAATTATTTAACTACAAATACAGTCGAATAAAATATTCTACTTCCTGTCCAAGCAGAAGCTTCTTATAAAACTCCTCCAGACGTGCCTCCAGTTTTAATACTTATTCACAGACTTCCATACGAGCAGCCGGAATTCTTTTTCCCCAGTGAGCGACAACACCAGAGGAAAAACTACAAGATAATTCCAAGTTCTGACCTTCACACAAAACAACCGGGGAACAGAAGCTCCTTCCTGCTCCGTGTGTTCTGGGTTCCAGCCCCAGCTTCCAATCAGCTCGCAGGAAACAGGGAGAAGCTGCAGCGTGACTGTAAACACACATGACAGCCGACGCTGACTCACAAAATGGGCGCAGCTAATGAATGCCACGACTGTGAATGTTCCACTGAATGAAACATCGGTCAAGGTGATGTGACACTCCGGTAAGTCGTGGTGTCACAGCCTTTCATGTCCCCGTCTCCGAGGAGGCTAACCTTTCGTTTAATGAACAAACCACCGGGACCTTCAGTCTGTTAAAGACTTCACGTCCATATCTCAGTTCATATCTCAGTCCTGCCACTTCAGGAGAAGAACTTTTATTCAACGATGATTAATATTAAGTCTGAGTCGTCCCTGTTATCTCGACTCTACAGCTCCTGACACACAGGCCTTTTCCACTTAAGCCAATTTAAACAAAAGTTGACGGGACCTTCTTTAAATCACAGCAGCTCAACATCGGTTTTCTTCATTCGCAGGTGGAGTCGGGTTTAATCTATGCTGTGATGCTGGGGAGGAGTGTGTGTGTGTGTGTGTGTGTGTGTGTGTGAGTGTGTGTGTGTGTGTGTGTGTGTCTCCTGAACGCGTGCAGCTGCTTGTTCAAGGCCAGCTCAAGGTTACCTTCCAGGAGCAGATCAAGGTGAGAAGCTTCAGGCTCAAACGATCTGTTCGTGCTGGAGACATAAATTATATATTTTATTGTCCCTATGTATTCTGAGTATATTTCCCCCTCGAGCAGCCACCTGATGGCGTGAGGATCTGTGAGAGCCGCGAGCACAAGTCAGCAAAGAGGTGAATTGTTTAGACGACTGCTCGCCGTTTCCACTTGAGAGACTTAAGTGCTTTATTGAATATAGAAATCCATGGAGGGAAAGGTCACTCTCTGCACATTTCACGTGGCATGAAGATGAATACTTTGCATAACCGTGGGCCGACGCATGCTTATACGCAATGTAACGATCGGTTCAAGCAACCGGAAACGAGAGAGCCGATCAATCCGTGTTATCACGGTGCGGTGGACCTGAAACGAGCAGAGCAGCTGATCAGGAAACAGGGAAGGAACCTTGGTCTCTCTGGAGAAGACGAGCTCCTGGAAAACCGGTGGATACTTTATTTGTTGCGGTTGCACTGCGACAAACTGAGTCTTAAAAAACCTCCCGGAGCCGAAGCTGCAAATCACCTCCAGCGCCCGATCCCCCCCCCCCCCCCCCCCCCCCCCCACGGACAAGAAGCAGTAAAGCCTCGGTTTCTTTCACCGTCCTGAACAACGGTGACATAAATTCTGCCTGTAATTGTTTCCAAATCAGTGAATTTAGATTTCCCCAGGGAGGAATTTGAGGTAAACTGTACACATGCTCCAGATTCAGCATAAAGCTCTCACACAGTCGATGCAGACCCCCCCCCCCCCCCCACACACACACACCACACACGTACATGAAACTGCAGCGTTTCCAAAAGCTTCTCACCTCAGAAATTCTGCTGTTCCAACAACAAGGAAACCTCCTGCGTGGTGGAAACGCACCGAGCTGTCGATGGCCGTTCAAAGGCCTGTCAATCATTCTGACTGACTGATTGGTATTCCCCCGTGGTCATGGTGGGTGCGTTGGCATTCTCTTAATGCAGCGCTGACCGCTTTGATTAATCATTGCTGTCCGAGCGCTCGATGGAAGTGCACGAGGCCTGAGGAGCATGTGTTCACCTCCAGTCTGCTCTTATTCAGATATAGTGGAGTATTTCTATATACAGCAGCAGGAGCAGGAGCAGGAGCAGGAGCGGATTGTGTCATCAATCATCCGAATGATTTGCTTTGTGTCTAATCAGCTTGTTAGCCTGCTAGCTGCAGCAGCTTCTGAACGCTGAGCACGGCTGCGACCATGTGACGTGTCCCTCTGCAGCCGCACACCGAGGATCGAACCATTTTCAAACATAACAAATGAAAAGAGATTCACTGGCAACACAGGAAATGATCCTGCATGCTCTTTAAAAACATCTTCACACATTTAAAGGTGATGAACGTTTCCTGCAGGTCGGATCTCGATCTGGTCCCCCCCCCCCCCCCCCCCCACGGTGAGTAACGGCAGCGTGGAGACGCAGCGAGGCGGAGGAGAGAGATATGTGTGAGCATTAAATGTGTATTCATCAGGTCTTGCCCCATAATCAATGTTTAGTAATAAGGCTGAATGTGGAATGAGGTGTGGGGGGGTCCGGGTCGGGACGGGGGGGGGGGGGGGGGGAGATATCAATTAAGAAGGGAACTGCAGCGTCCAAGCCCGAGGAGCTGAGGCGGCAATATCCAGAATCTGGTTCATTAACTAAACAGCGTGTGTTGAATGCAGAGCTGCTGCAGCCACAAGCAGCCGTCGCCCGCCTGCACACGGACGCCATGTTTAATGGAAGTGAGCGAATGGCCGCAGCCGGTAAAACAACAAACGCTTCAGATCCTTCACGTAATGAAACCGAGGCCGAGCGAGGAAACAACAACGTGATGATCTGAGGCTGGAAGTCGCCTGCAGGTGGGAAACGTGACGCAGGATCCAAACACTTCCTCTAATTACCTCCAGAGTCATTGGCATACAATGAGCATTCAGTGTAAATTGAGAAAAACAGTGGGAGCAGTGGGTAAAGTCCCAGTTTGCAGTTTGTTCCCACAGGAAGACAAGCGGATAAAATTGATATTTAGCTTCAACACGGAGGTGATGTTTGTTAATTTGTCAGCAGGATAAAGTAAAATACAGTAGAGAAGTGATTTACACCCAAAGTGATGGAGGGATGAGGCCCCGTGAGGAGACCAGTACATACTGGTACAGGACCAGTTACAGGGAAAGATCGTATTTCGTCCATTCTTCAGGATATAATCTTGGTTTTAAAAACGTTGGTGTTTAAAAGAGTTTGACTTAACTATGCATAACTTATAAATTATCCAAGAAAATAGACAAAATATTCTACAAATGTTACAAGTAATCAAAAACAACACTTTTTCATAAGTACTTGTATTTTGTATTTCAGCCTGAGTGCAGTTTCTATGCTTTGATTCAGTGTTTTAGGAAATTGTTCTTCAATAAAGGACACAGTTCAGGGATCAGTCACAGAGTAAATCTAGAACTTATCACGTGAATAAGTAAAACACAAGCTGACAACAACACAACACGTTCTTTGGAGCCTCCTCCTTCAGCGTCCAGCTACACACACACACAAACACACACATTAACTTATTCCCTGCTCACTGAGGCAACATCAACACAAGCATTTGGTTGCTATGTGGTTTGCACGCAGGGTATTTAGGAGAATGAAAAGGAAGCAGTGAGGAAAGATTGTGGCTTCCAGCAGAGAGAGACAAACTGGGACCAGTTGATCAGAAGTAATCGGATCAAATCTAAAAAAAATGTCTTCTTTATAGAATACAAAGATCAGATTGCATCATAGGAACCAGGCTGGTGTGTGATCTGGTTCAAACCTCCTGTGGATGTTGTTTGATACCTTTTCAGGATTGTGATACTGGTCCCAGTAGAAGTTTGGATTTCAGGTGCATTTCTAGAAAGATACTGTGATAAAACCTAAAGATGTGACCTGCTCGGGTGAGTTTGCTGCAAGAAAAGGTTCAATAAAAACTCAGAATTATTAAAAACTCTTTGACGTGAGGCCATGTTGGTTGTTTTGTGTGTTCCTTAAATAGCCTGTAGCCCACATTGTGTTGTGTTCTGCCATTGTAGACCACTAGTAATCCAGATGTGTTAATCTTGAAAAGTTTGCATCTGGATCCAAGCCAAGCCCCAGCACACAAGTCAAATGGATCAGCACATTCTGGAAAGCAAAACATGGGATTTCCAAAATCCAGATCGTTCGGATTAAGATTTTCAACAGAAGGGCCCTGGAGAACTTCTCAAGATCAACTCATGAATGATGGTAAAGAATGAAAAAATATGGTGAATGTATGACAAACTAAGTTTGATTCTATAACTAAGTAAATGCTCGACTCCTCTGTTCTCTCTGGAGCTGGAGGTTGGACCAGCAGCTGAAGCAGCAGCAGGAATCACTGTTAATGGATTAATGGATTGTTTGTAATGAAAGAAGAAATTACAGCCTGGACCTCACGACAGCTGATCGACTTATTGATCGAGTTGAGCAAATGAGATCAGGTTTTTAAGATCTAGCAAAACCAACTGATTGAAACTGTTCACATTTCTATTGATACAAAACCAAATCACCTGTCGACTCTGTGCAAAGTGTCTGATACAACACATAACAAATAAATAAGAAGTCATAATAACTAAGTTTCATCTAAAGGCCTCAACCTGCTCAGTCGCCTGTTGCCAGTCTGCACAAGCACGCCATGAACGCAGCCTGTCCACTAGTGGTCGCTGTTTGCTCCACCACATACACACACACACACCACACAGACACACACACACACACACACACACCGGTTTTAATGCCACTCAATCCAACTCACTCGCCCGTGCAGGCAGGCGTGCACGTGAGCAACAAGACACTCAGCCCACATCAACTTTGACAGGATTTCAACTGCACCCCCCCCCCCCCCCCCACACACACACACACACACTTCACCCTCAGAAAACAGCTGTAATTTTTTCAAACGGCTGCAAAAAGCAATAAAAATGCAAATTCCACACGACATGCACAACACTCCTGTCTCCTCTCCGCGTCATGCCTCCGCGATGCTTACCTGACGAACACTATCGTTTCCCACAAATAGATCCACAGCACGTTTAGTCGGCACATTTTTGCCAGTCTCATTTTGTTTGGAGGGGGGCTGCCAAGGTGGGGGGGGGGTCACACTCTTGAGAGGGGGATGAATCCTCTCCAGAGAAAGAGAAAGAGAGAAAGAAAGAGAGAGAGAAAGAGAGAGAAAGAGAGAGAAATCCCTTTAGTGGTGGAAGAGGGGGAGGAAGAGGAGGAGAGGGGAGGGGGGTTCGTGGTTATGGTTTAGGACCTCCAAGGTGATCCGCAAATGTCCCGCTTCCTATGTGAGTGTGTGGGTTCAGATCCCGGTCCCGAGCCGCGGGGAGCGCGTGGCCTCAGCGGCCATGGAATCACGTGTCCGCGCGTCCGGAGCCAGAAACAACAAAATCCACAGAATCCAGGCGGGATGGAGCCCAGCACCTCGGACACCGCGGGGGGGACGCGCGTCCTGGTTCCGTCTCACCGGTTGGGGGGGAAGGAAGGTAGGGGTGGGGGGGTACACACACACACACACAGACAGAGGGGGGGAAGAGGACCAGGAGGGATTGGGGGGGGGGAGGTGAAGAGGACACTCAATTACACCCAATTACTGTGAAGTCCAGTCTGTGCCATCCACGGCGGTGACGGGGGGGAAACCACGCATATTCCTTCAACGCAGAGAAAAACGAATCACGCACAGTTTCGGGTCTCGCTGTCTCACTGTCTCCGGAGCACTGGCACGCAACTGTGCACGTGTTATAATCCCCAATTCCGCGCACGGAGCGGACCTACGCAGGAGTGATGTGGGCTCAGATGCGCAGCTCCTCTCTCACATGCATCCCGGTGCCGCGCTGGGTCCGTGCGTGTCGGCTGCTGCGGGACTCCCGCTGCTCCGAGAGGGAGGTCTGCAGGTGGAACAAGTCTGTCTCCTCTCCTTCCGCTCCCGCTCCTCCTCCTTCTGCACCTCCTCCTGCTGCTCCTGCTGCTCTCTCGCGCACTTGTCTCCCAGGGGCGCGCAGTAGTAGTAGTAGTAGTTGCACTTGGCGCTGCAGCAGCGAGGCTCAGCTACTCCCATTGTCTGGAGCCGCTGAAGTTGGAGACGCACGGGCGCATCCGCTCCGCATCCGCTCCCATCCGGGCACCGCGTCCGTTACCGAGACAGGGAATGAATCAAACCCCCCCCACCACCCCCCCTCAGCAGAGGTGTGAGTCCTATAACACGGAGCCGAGCTGCGCTTGGGATCGATGCAGAGCCTGGTCCATGGCAGAGAGAAGCGGCGACGATGGCTCCTGCCCGGCGCGCACACGCACGCACACACACACACACACGCGCGGGGACTCGAACACGGTGGCACAGGCAGCAGATCCAGGCTCCGTGCGCTCACGCTCTGTGTTTTCTTGGTGCAGTCATTTAGCAAACTCCAAATAACGCACCTCGCAGCGCAAGCACACGCCCACAGGAGCCCGCCATTGGCCCAGCCAGTCCTCAGAGCCGTCGCTGATTGGTCGGTGGAGGTGTCACTACCCGGGCACGAGCTCTGCCCCTTACGCACACATTCCTCCACAGTCAGTGAGGAGAAGTGAGTTTGGACTGATGGTTTCATTAAGACATTTATTAAAGATCATTTACAGAGATTAAGGTTTTATTAAAGTCAAACTCAAGTTTGAAAATTAAAAAATATATGGAGACAAAAAATTTAAAGAGATAATAATATGATAAAGGTTAAGTTCAGAGATTAGAGGCTCAAATGTAAACATACAAGTGTCATAAACTTATAACTCGTGATTTAAATTGTTCATTAATTATCTGAGAGACTCATAGTTGAAAACATTGGACCTTCTGACATTTAACAATAATAATAACATAAATAGAATTTCTTCTGGTGTTTAATGCTCTAAGTACATTAGTATAATATTCATTTATATCTCATAACATCATAATTTTTGACATGGTCACATATTTAAAAAAAACATCCTTAAGGTTTATCCTTTTTTCTATAAACCTTAAGTTGACGTTACAACATCATGTATGATATAACTGCACACACACACACACACACACACAGCTGCTGAATATGGATATGATGTCTTCATTAGTGTAAAGGAAGAGGATCTGATCCACACGTTGATGACGACAAACACAAAATGTTCACATGCTTATTAACACCATAGAATGTTTGTACTTAAAGATGGACGACGTTACAGCTGCTAAAAGTGAAGCCAAAGCGTCTCCATGACCCCCTGCTGGCCGGTGTAGGTCACACACCCTGCCTCCTCCATGTTAGCAGATGGGATATGGACTCATAAGGACACAATCATATTCATGAGGTTTCTAGATGGTGGGAGGAAGTGGAGTTTCGTCCTCCATCTTTATTTACAGTCTATGATTAACAGCTATGATCCAAATCTGCTCTAAAACTATTGTGGAATAAAATACAATACTAAATAATCATTGAAAGATTCTCGATCAGCATCAGAAACATAGAAATATTAAATATTTGTAAGAATAAAAAGTAACAGGACAAGAATTTGTTAAGATACAATCATGACGATAAGGATCTTAGTTTTCTAAATATTATTTACTGAAGTTTACAGTCGGACACATGTTCAATGTGATTTGTATCATCACATGAATAAGCATTTGTGATATCATTATATTTATTCATTTTTACAAAGTAAAATCTTAATATTGTATATTTAAAAATATTACTTTGACATACTTTGAGGAGGGAAATGTCATTTTATAGGTTTTCTTCTGTACAACTCTTCAAAAATATGGGTTATGTAAGAAGAATTCCGTTTCCTCTGTTGGTGACAATAACACAAGCAGAGGAGCGACGTACACTGACTTACCATCGGGACAGTTTTCCTTTTATAATTCAGTGGAACGAGGGAAGTGAAAAGTGGAATGTAAAAGAAGCATGATGAATATTTAAACCATTACAACGCCATTATGGCTCTTTATGTAAATGTGGGGGGAAAGTGCTGTGGTGTTTATTTATAGTCGCAGAGGGCTGTAATTGGCTTCAGTTGTTGTTTGGAGTGGGTCGACCCACCCGGCTGACCCAGCACTGCAGGAGGGGGTGCACGAGGAGGAGGTGCACGAGGAGGAGGTGCACGGGGAGGAGGTGCACGGGGAGGAGGTGGGACAGCAAGAGGAGGAGCAGCTCCGACTGGAACAACAGCTGCAGAGAGGAAAACATTCAACATACAAAGTGAAGGAGAAAAACAACAGTGTCTTTATATCTGACCCCTCAGACTGTGAGAAAACCTCCAATTAGATTGAAATTGATGTTTGAAGCTGTTGCTGAAAATCAATGGCGGCTAAGACACAACAGAGTTTGATTGCAATAAAGAAACGTCTGGTTGTCTGAGCCTCGTTGCATCGTAAAATTAAAAAATATTTCATCTCCTTCATCCACAGACGCAACAGCTCAATGTTTTATTTCAAATAAAAGTTGATATGATCAAAGTTCTCAGACCTGAATAATCAGTCTGACGAGTCACTGCTGAGGAACTTCATCTAACTTCTCTGCTTGGGTGAATGTTATTGATTAGTAGGTTGTGTCCCTCAGAGTGTGAACACACAACAACATCTGTCCTTGTTATTAACGTGACACTGAGCTGACTTTCCTCGAAGTGAGAATATTAAAAGTTATTTCTATACAATCCCACGTGGTCGACTCCCGGTATGAGAACAAATCCTTCTCCAATTTCCTCCAGGATTGGTAATGTATCTGACTTCCAGTTAAAAAGATGCACGTGTAATATACCATCAGCTTTCGATGTGTTTAATAAAATCAATAAAAAATACGACAACT
Source organism: Pleuronectes platessa (assembly GCF_947347685.1). Taxonomy (NCBI): domain Eukaryota; kingdom Metazoa; phylum Chordata; class Actinopteri; order Pleuronectiformes; family Pleuronectidae; genus Pleuronectes; species Pleuronectes platessa. The sequence goes on from NC_070633.1 coordinate 28,083,203, forward strand.
TTCATCCAAATCTCGTTCTTTCTTTTACTCGTCCTCAACCAATTTGCCCTAAGGATTAATAACCTTGTATTGTATTGATCGACTATGTCAAACTGACCTGAGACCCCCCCCCCCCCCCCCCCCCCACAGAGCAAAGCTGCAGCAGGTTGTCGGATGAGTTGGCAGCAGGAAAACAAAAGAACACAACGTCTCAAAGAGCAAAGAGGAACGTGTGGAGAGGTTCACAACTGTGTGAGTGAGGTGCAGCCAGAGAGTGTGTGAGTCTGACAGCAGCCCAGTAACACAACAACTGCTCAACACAACAACTGCACTGTACCTGTTTTTATGGATTTAGCTGTGTGTTTACATCCAGTGTGTGTTTTCCTGTTTCCTGTAGTACTATGTTGTACTTTCCATTAACAATCATCCAATTAGCTGTTGGTCGTCCTCCAGCCGCAGGTACAGCTACACCCCAGTGTCCTCATGAAAAGTCCAAGGTCACATTAATCTGCTGCTAAAGGTCGTGTCCACTCCGACAGACTTCAGAGGAACCGGAGCATCGTTCATATCAGAGCAGATAATCGATGGCAGAGCAACAGGACGAGTAGACGACGTCAGAGAGGAGATCAATCTACGGTGAGATGAGGACACAACAGGAAACAGTTCTCTCACTGTTTACATCTACAGGAAATGTCAGTGTTAAAAGATCTGAGGTTTCAAATCAGACAGATTTAGCAAAAAGGAGCAAATAAATAAATATAGATTAAAAAAAGTTACTGTTCAGTTTTTAGCTGTCGAAGAACCGGGGAACATCTTCGAAAGTCAAATTTGAATCATGCAAGCTGAGAGTTTGACTTCACTTTGAGCCTGAGCCGGTTTCAAGGTTCTGCTACAGGAGAGATTTACACAAACCAGTTCCAGGGCTGGTAGCTGTTAGCTCGTAGCTTATAGCTGTTAGCTCGTAGCTGTTAGCCTGGTGCACATCTGTCCCAGACAAGGTGACTCTGCTGAGGGGCCTGAGCTCGTTCTTTCCCCTTGATACTCGTCTGGCACCACACACACACACACTCACACTCACACACACACACACACACACACACACACACACACACACACACACACACACACACACAACCTTGACATATAGCATGGCTGCCACAGGCAATCACATTAAGAGGCACATTTCTTCATATCCTCGCGGGACCACATTTAGCAATCTGCTTAATTTAGCCAGACTGATACATTGGACCAGAGCTCTCTCAGTCTACCTCTATCCACCCCCCCCCCCCCCTCCTCTCTTCCTCCCTGTCTTTGTCTTTTTCGTCCCTCGTCCCGCTCGTCGTCTTCTCTCTCGTGCGTCAGCCGTCCTTGAGATGTTCGGCTGGCCGCCTCCACGGTTTGTTGAAATGTCAGAGATCCAGAGTGACCTGCAGCTTCCTGCTCTCTGCTGCTGGATCAGGTGTGAGTCCGGAGCCCGTCCAGGAGTCAGGCTCTGTGTTCAGCCAACAACCGGAAAGAAAGAACAGAAACATCATTTTGTACATTTGATTTTCGGTCTCATATAAATAAATAAACCTTCAGCCAATGAACCCTGGAAAAACCAACGTGGAGCGATGTCCTCAACCTCACTCGGGAGTCGGCTTGGGAGTCCAGGCTAGTTCTGGTTTGGTGTTGATAGACTCAGTAAGAAGAATTCTGATTCTGATTCTGATTCTGAAAAGAGACGGGTTGATATTCTGAGGGATCTCAGCTGTGACCGAGTGGATGAACACAGGAAGCTCCCACTGTGGAAATGCAGATGCTGTAATTCATCTTATATTTTAAATGTTTTGGAACTTTCCACTCAAGAAATTCGTCATCCAATTGTGCACATAACGTGTTTGCAAGAGTTACATATATGTAAGAGTAAAGCAAATCTATAACTACACATGTTTGTGTTTCATTTATGTGCATGAAGCTTGATTTTACATCAGTTTGCATGAAAAACACACATTTATAAATCATGGTATTTATTTTGTAACAACTTTGGTTGTCTAGAAAAAGGCTTTGAAATAAAATATCATCGTTATTAGTAATATTATTATTAATTACTAAGCAGAATAGATACTTATTTATAACAACTAAACACCAAAGTCATCCAGATAATAAAGGTCGTCACTGAAAACAAAGAATTGAACTGAACCTGGTGGTTTCAGACGGGGACGTTTGTTTTCTACACCACTGAGCTGCTGTTTGTCGTCCTGTAATAAATCTGTCAACTGAACAAAAGTAAATCAAATCCTCCGGAGCTGACACACACACACCATGAACCAGCAAAGTGAATAAAAACAGAACTCAGTCGACACATTTGTCTCCTTGTGCAGCAAATTGTGTGATTTGAAAAGCTCGAGGATCAGAAGTCAAGATCAGTGGAAGATATAGAATAAAACACTCGGAAGACAACAACTGTTGTTCTTCTGCTGTCGAAGAACAAAGAGTGAAACTCCACATTTCACTCTGTTCACAGCACAATGAGGAGATGAGTTCAACACTTGGTTCTTTGTTGCTGTGTTGAGATAAACAAGTGTTGAAGTGTTGTGTAGTCGTGGGTTTGCTGCTCTGTGGTGATCAGAGGCTGCTGAGCTGCAGCTGCTGAAGCTGATAATTGGTGATGAGCTACAAACCACCTCTGCTCTTCGTCTCGTCTTTAACGATCCAGCTCGGTTTGGTTTTTATCTCCGTGCTCCTCTTCGTCACGTCCCATCAGCTGAAGTGGCACCGACCAACCAGGAGGCAGATTGCTCACAGGTCATTGGCTGATCGAGTTAAAATCTGTCGTTAGGAAAGAGAGAGACTCTGAGAGGATGAGCAGGTCTAAATCTCTCTCACCTGACGAGACCTGAATGTGTTAATAGATAGAAAAGTTTGAGGAAAGGAAAATGGGAACACATGCCACTATCTGTGTGTGTGTTTCTGTGTGTGTGTGTGTGTGTGTGTGTGTGTGTGTGTGTGTGTCTTTGAGGAGGATCTTGTTCAGCGGCGACAGTCACAGAATCGCAGGTCGGTGAAAAACAGAGCGTCCTCTGGTGCTGGTCTGAACACAGTGTCTGTCTCTCAGGACGAAGGGACACTCAGGTCCTCGGTGTCACTTTGAAGACAGAAATACCTGAAGCACAAACACACAAGGGGAATTCACAACGACCTCACACAGATCAACAGAGAGTGGATTTAAATGCAGGTTCTCCAAAACAAAAGCAGGTTGTTACCACACCGAGCTGTTTGTTAATGCTCTGAAGCACGAGGTGTACGTTCATTGGTTTAAAGTCCAAATCCCCTTTCTCCAGTTTAAGGGCAGAAATAAAAGTTGTTGCAGCAGATGCACGAATCTAACGAGTTCGTACTTAATCTCTTAATTAACTGTGTTGTGTGTGAATCATGGGATGATCCCATCAAAGTGTCTTCTCTTATTCCCTTTAATACGTTTTCTGTTAGAAGGGCAGATTTGATAGATTTCTGCAGAGGGGACGGCTCTGATCCTGCAACTCGGGTTGTGTATTCAAGTTGTGTACTCATGTTGTGCACCTGCCGACAGGTTCATGTTACTATGTTGATGATGAGCCTGGAAATAACATTAGTTTCTGCTGCTTCAAGATAAAAAAGCATCAAGAATGCACCTGACCTCACGTCCTCCTAAGACCAACACCACCACTGGTGCTCGCTGCTTTCACTATTTACACTGGAAGGGAACTGGGAGAGCTCCCAACTCCACCAAGGTGAACACCCTATCTCACAATGTTAAAGGAAGGGGAAACATTAATCAAACCTGCTCCAGGAGAGTTCTTCTAACCCTCCACCAGATTTCACAAAGTGGAATCTGCACCACAGTTTGTTTCCTGTGTGACCTTTACTTCCGACCTTTAAGAGCCGCTGACCCACTTTCAAAATGGTTCATCCCTGAAATGTGAAAAACACCCCCCCTCAGATCTTCTTCTGCAGTTAAAGAAAAGCAGGAAACCATCCGTTCATCTCACTCTCCATTGAGATTCATACCAACGGGGTCGCTCCACTTTGTTCCTGAGGAGAAAAATGCAGTTGTCAGTCGACCTAATTGTGCTCTCATGGTGCATGAGGGCCCTGCTGAGTTATTGAGAGCTCCACCCGGAGAATCATGATCAACGAGCAGCAGGGGGTCCTGACGCCGCACTTCACACTCTGCTCCGTCATGTCGGGGGGGAGGGAAGGGAGAGACGGAGGAACGGTGACAGAATCCAGACTTGTGAGAATGCAAATGAGGGGAAAGGCAATTTCTTTGTTATTAATGAAACTTCAATTTAATAGTTTTTATAGCGTTTTTGACTCTATTGAGAGTTTGTCCAATCAGATCTGTGAATGATGTTGTCTGGCTTCGTCCGCTGTTGTGACAAATATCAAACTAATCTTCTACAAATCATGTTCAAACCAACTTTGTGTTACATTTGGAAAATAAACTTTAGAATGAAATAGATTTTGGCCGATATCAGGACAGAACAATAACTGAGTATTTGTACATTAGCAAAAGTTAATTACTTAAAACACTTTTAAAAGCTTTTTCATGATTAGTGACGTTTTGCATCCATCCATTCATTTTCAGTTGAGTCAGGGTTCCAGACATTCTTCTTCCTCAGCTTCTCATGGGGGATCTGAAGGTTTTCCCAAATACAAAACTAATTAAAATACAAAAAGTAGATAACGATACACAAGGAGAGAAGAGGGGTGACCCAGGCCAGCAGCTCTGTGAGGTGCTGCTTTGAGTCAACAACGTATTAAACCGATGTTAAGAAGCTAAAGACAAGTTCACCATGAAGCTAACATCGCTCATAATTTTATCTCAATGTCCCCACGCTAACTTTTTCTAAGTCCTTTTAAGGGCTGAGCTTTTACTCATTGAAATCTAAACCAAAATAGATTTAACAGTCAAGTGCAAATTACCTTTTCTCCATTTTTTTTCCCAGCCATTTTCTCCACGTGATTAACTATTGATTGAAACGTAATGTGTGCGTTTGTCCAGATTGCCGAGGCAGCGACCGGGCGGCTCTCTAACCGCCGGCAGGTCACAGAACCACAAGCTCACAGGTGCAAGGATCATCAAGGCTTTCAGCAGCGAACAGGGAGGTAAGCCTTAATCCCACACGGGAGGAAACAGAGAGCAAACACACAAGTGCACACTTGGAAATGCACAACCCTGTGTATAAAATAATAAGGCTTGAATATACTACATGTACAGTAAACTTCCACACACACACACTCAGACACACTATGCATGGAAGTATTCGCACCCATGCGTCTTGTGGAGCAGGTAATTCCCAGGGTGTCCTGAGCCAGAACACAAGATGACCTCTAATTTAAAAATTCAATGCGCCATGTTAGACAGCATGAATAATGCACGAGGCCGGGCTGCTTGTGTTATTGCCAGGAGGAGGATGCAGTTACATTTCCCTCAGGTGCTCAAGTGCTGGAGAGTAAAGGAGAAGAAAAGAAATATTAAAATAAAACCTGGTGGGATGAAGTACTGGGAGTTTGGTGGCTGACTGGGGAGCGGACCTGGACGTGGGTCTGTAATTGTGTGGCTGTTTTCTTGCTTACTGCAGGGGGAGGTTATTGCACAGCTTGATGAGGAGTTAATTAAAAAAGATTGGAAGTTTTTACTGTGACCTTTTATAGCTTTAAATGTTTTGGTGCTTATTTGAAACAGTGATAATGCGTCTTTGGCCTTTTAGCTTTGCCGCCTGCAGAAGTCGCTCTGATTAAATAAAGTTTTCTCTGGAGGATGGTTTTAAAATAGCCAGAACGCTTTGTGGGTTTTATTGTTCTGTGTACGTTTCCACCGGAGCTGACGTCTTGTTCTCTTTCCTCCGTCTCCGTTTTCACTAGTTTCAAAATACGTTGTTGCTTCCTCCTCTTCTGCTTCGTGGCTGAGATGGCGACAATTTAGTTTCACTCTTTTTTTTACCAAACGAGTCTCAGGATTAGAGAGAAGAGGGAGATGCAAATATTGAATATTCCTCATTCTGTTGTAAATGATGTGCATGAATCTTAATTTACTCCTAATGACACAAACAGGAACCCTGTCGTTCCATCTTAACCTGTTAATGGATAATAAGGAATACAGTTGCTTATAATCTTATTATGATCAAACTTTATTGAACCATGTTGAGTTCACGATCTGGGCCGTTAACGAACTACATGAGGTCATATATCATATCCCTTTAGTTGTCCTTGATTTAAAAGGACGTCTGGAATTCTCTACATTCACTTTTCTTTAAGAGAATTTGTTGTTTGTTAGTTTTTCAGCATGAAGTAATTTCTTAAGATCTAAAGTCTCAGGAGGAGAAGTAATGTTCTTTGTCTTTGAAATAGTTGTTGTGCTGGAAACAAAGGGAATTAATTCACAATGTCAGAAAACACTGATAAAAGGTCGGATGTGGATTTTAAAATAACAATTTATAATGAAAAAAATGCCCGATAACTATATATTATCAAAGAAATGCAAAAACCCAAAGATCAGAAAGAGAAGATGAGTCTCAGGATTAAAGAGATTCTATAGAGTTACTGTTCCACATCGTGATCACAGTAGATGTTGATCTTGGACAAGATGAGATTTAAATTTATACTTTTTATTCATCTTTTCTTTTTCATCATTCTGTTTTCATGTACTCTCAAATGACACATACAGGGAACTTGGATTTCTATTCTGAGCTGTTGATAGATAACAGTAAAAATACAGATGCTTATAATATTTTACTCTTATTGACGTGGGATATAAAACATCCACAGTCGAGTTGTTTAAGACAAACATTTTTGATTTGATATATAATTACATGAGAATCAGCCTCAGGAACATCATTTTCCTCTGTGGATGAAAAATAATGACAACTGACAGAACAATGTGAAGTGAACTTTGACCCCGTCAGCGTCCGGAGCGGCTTCCCCTGCACACACGGCCCCCCCGCCCCAGGGCTGTGTACGAACCTGCCACTGATTGCAAACACGGAGCGGGTCAAAGTGACAAACGGTCGCTTCCAGTGAGAATGTACAGAAAACAGGATCCAGGCTGTGAGTCACATGATGGAGAGAGAAAAAAAATCATATTGCTCCGTTTGGGTTATTTGCTTCGGCCGCGACGTTGATGAAAAGTGACAGAAGAGACGAGCAAACAATGTTCGTTACTTCACGGCACCGAGGAGAGTAAATATAAACCACACTTTAATAAAGAAGAAGCCTAATGGCTTCACGTCCCCAGTGACATTCTTGTCCTCCTCCACTTGTCGGTTTCTTTCAGCGGGCCGGCCAGGTTTTCTTCCTTCAGGCTCAAATCCAAAATAGCACAGCGAGGAGTTACATCACTTCCTGTGGACGCCGAAGCCCCCGTCCAGCCCAACTGAGCGGCTCTCTGCAGCCGGGCAGAGCAGGGACGAGATGAACGTCCAGCGAGGGGACGCGAGGCGGGGACATCTGGTCCGGCCGCTTCGTGACGATAAGAGTTAGTGGATTCTAGTTTCCTGCACGAAGGCCCGGTGGATGTTGGGATGATAGCATGAACGTCTGGTGACTTTCTGATAAAAGGTTCATTTCTGCCTCTGAATCAGGTGATACCGGGTTCAGCTGCCTGCAGCAGGGAGACCTGATTTATAGCTGAGCAGTGGATTCCACCTGTTGACTGCAGCTGCTGCAGCACCAGCTCAAACCTGAATGTATTGTTTATTATCAGGTCATCGACTGTGGTTTGTTCTGTAACCTGAAGCGACTGCGTTTCTCCTCCTTCGTTCTGGAGGAGACGGAAAGTAAAGAGAAGAAAAGAAAAACTGAAGAAAGACAAGGTTTCTGTGGAGACCTTGAATCTACCAACAATAGAATAAGATACCTTGTATATATTTATTATAACTGCGGTATTGAGGTAAATTGGATTGTTGAATTTCTAAAACTGCAGACGGACGACCACAATATCAGTTGAGGGATCCAACGACATCCAGATCATCTTAACTTCTTAAAACATTGAAGGTCTGACAGAAAATTGGCCAAATTCTACTCCAAATGAAAATCTAATGAAAATGTGGTTGAACTGTATTTCCCCCGGAGGAGGTGCATGTGTGAATTCAAGGGTCAGATATAAACCTCTTGTCTTGTGAATGTCCCGATGGCTGAAGCTCTTGGTTTGGTGACCATCACCACCACGATGGAGAAAACAGTGAAAATAGTCCCTGTTAAGTTCTTGCAGCTCTTCCATAAATAAACAATAAACAACTTCTGCCTGTTTCCCTACAAAAAATCACACTGGAGGAAAAAACTGATCAGCAACATCTCCGGGTTTCTTATTTTCTTTCATGCATGTTTTTAGCTGAGAGATAAATCCAAATTTGCGGCAGTTAACAAACGGTGTGATGGTTTTGGAAATCATGACGTGAACCAATCAACAGCAGCTCTCACTGGGCCCATGGAGAGTTTACAGGAACAAACTCTAACAGAGAAAAGTGATGTTAAGGTTCAGGACTTTCTACAGGATTCTCTATTTTGTGCAGACTGGACAGATTTGCCTTCACTGACCGCAAACTTTGAGGAAGCCTGAAGTGAAATGTAAACTCCGATGTGAAGCTCAGAGGCTGCTGCTGTCGGTAAGAAGTGTTTCTGCCAGTTTGCTCTTTGAGTTAAAGAAGAAGTGAAGAGTGTGAGCACATGTAGCGAGGGAGGGATTCTCTTTTGAAAGATGAAGATTCCTCCGGAGGTGACAGTCTGAAGTCTGAGTCCTGTCATTAAAGTGAATTCTGTGCATCAGCTGAGAGAAGGACTTTAAAATCGGAGGCAGTAGTTTTCTTTCCTCTTTCCTTTTAGCACATCCCAGCATTACTTGGATTAAGCTTCCTGTTGGAAATGAGGTGTCAAGCGAGGAAATGCTTCCCAGCGCAGATGAGAGGATCGGATTGATCTCAGGTCAGTTCAGTTTGTCTTCAACCAGCGGACGACTGCTGAGGTCAGACGCAAAGCAGCCGCTGAGAATCACGTATCGATCGGGATATGCACAGCTGCTGACCTCAGGCTTGACACAGCTGATGTGTGTGTGTGTGTGTGTGTCTGTGTGTAATATGCATGTTAACTGACAGGAAGGTTTGTCAACATTTTGTGTGTTTCTTTGTCTCTTAGTTTAATCCTCAGTCTTTATTATTCTTTATCTTCATCCTACTATTCTAATAATGAAAACAACAACAGACACACTCATGTCAGTCAAATAGCAAATGTTTCTGGTAACTTTGGTTTTAATAATCCATCTATTTTCTTCTACTGATCCAAGCTGGGTTGCAGAGGAACCAGGCAAAGTTTGGTGCTCCAGACGTTTCTCTTCCAAGCAACACTTTCTAGCTCTTCCTGGGGGATCATGAGGTACTTCCTGGTTGAATGGGATTCATAATCCCTCCAGCAGGTTCTGGGTCTACCCCTGGGTTTCATCCTAGTTGGACGTGCCCGGTAAACCTCCAATGGAAGTCACCCAGGACATTTGCCTTGGGTTCTCTCCAGCCATGCCACCATATGTAGCCCTCCAGTGAGATCTGGGTCTAACCCGGGTTCCCCTCACTACCCAAAACCCGTAGATTGACCTCATGGCTCGACAGTCTGGTACAACACCTACATTACTGCTGGTGCTGCACCGACCCACGTTCCCATCGTTCACTCCATCTTCTCCTCACTCGTCCACAAGATCCTGAGGTTCTTTGATGCCTTCATCTGGGGAAGCGACTCACCTCCAGCCTGGGGAGGGCAAGCCGCTGTTTTCAGGAACAGTGGATTCTGGACCCACGGTCTTGGATCTGGAGATTCTGTCATGACCTGATGAAGCCAACAGATCCACCTTGTTTCCCCCAAAAGCTGGGACGCAATAGATTACAGAAGATGATAATCTGCAGCCTTTGGCCCCTTTGAAGCAGGTAATATGAAATGTGCTTTAACTGCTGTTCTGCCGTAATGAAAGAATAAATCATGGAGACGTTACAACTGTTTTACAACTAGTCCCCTCGTCCTGCATTAATTAATACTCTGACCTAAATGTTTTAAGCATCTTGTTTTGGTATTTTAAACCATTGTGGATTCTTAACTGTGTCAGTGGTAATGCTTTGTTCTGCCCGCTCGGCTACACAGCACCGCAGATGTGACCGGACGTTTCTAATTCTGCTTTGCATGGTTATAATTGTCCGATTACTTCTGGTTTTCTGGGTCAGACCTGTTTTTCTCGTGGTTATAATAACAGCAGCTCTCTGGGTTTATCACAGCAAACATCTGCACGGCAGATCCGTCCGGCCCCTCGGTGTATTCAGCTAAATTACAACAGTAGGCCACTGACTTCTGGGACTGTGTGTGCAAGACATGTGGAGTTTATGAAAGCAGAAATGATTCCCTCCTCCTCCCCCGTCCTCCTCAGCTCCTCGTCCTCCCTTTGTCTCTCGCTCACTCGCTGCCTCTCGCTCTCTCTCCCGTCTCCTCTGTATTGTCCTGCCCAGCTGTATCCCCCCCCGGGGCGGAGTGAACAGATGTAGCTGGAGAAGAGGACGAGGCCGAGATGAGCAACCGAGACCCGGATGCTGCAGATCTGACTCTCAAATACCGAAAGTAAATTGAGACAAACATGAAAACAGGAAAAGAAAAATCCTGTGTGTGCTCGTTGTGAGTCATCAGGACTCTTCATCCTCCTCTTCCTCCGTCTCTTCTCTGAACTTCACACAACCTCTTGTGTGTGTTTTATAACGTTTCCTTTCATATGTTAATATTTGTCAGGCATTTTTCCTCCGGAGGGAAGGAACTGGTTCTCTCTCTAAACGGTATTTGGTATTTCCCAGTGTTTCTCTTCGATGTTAATATTAATTTGACCGAAGGCGTTTTTTTGTGGATTTACTTTCTAATGTATGGAGACGCTGGAATTCTGTTAAATAATAAATAGACGTTCACACACATTGAACACTGCTGTGTGAAATATTACTACACGTTCCAACAGCTGAGGATTGTGTGTCTGTCTGCGTGCGCATAACAATTGAATGTAGTTCCACCTACAGCATGTGCATGTTTGTGTAAACAATGTGTATTTACATTTGTGCATTTGACTTGTATGATTAGTTACAACCAAGCATCTTGTTATAAATGCTCATTTCTAGTTTAAATTTAGCAATTTGGTTCATGATTAAAATCTAGAAAATACAGATAATCACTGAAACTATGATTTTGCTAAACTGACATATTGGACAACAGATTATACAGATTAATGTTTAGAATTAGCACAATGGAATATGGAGCTGAAACTTTGAGGATGTGGTAAAAATAAATGAAAATATATCAGAAATGACAAATCATTCTGTCAGTAACGTCTGTGTAATAACACAAGTTGTGTTAAAACAATCCAGTTTGTTCTCAAATGAGCATCATGTGTGTCTGACATCTTTGATTTGTGTGGATCGGTATCATCTGTGTTTCTATGAGTTCAGAGGCTGAAGCTGAACAGGAAACGTCTCTGGACTCAGCTGCCGGTTTATTTTTGTTCAAAAAGATGAACTGAGTCACTCTGACGTAAATGATGTCACTGCGTGTGTGTGTGTGTGTGTGTGTGTGTGTGTGTGTCTAATTACAGTGAGTGTTTTTTGGTGCGTCTCAGTGTGATGGGTCCTCACTGAGTCTGACATTCGCATCAATAGACGGTTGACGATGATGGATTCCCCTTCGCCGCGATGCCAAAACACACACACACACACACACACACGCACACACACACACACACACACACACACACACACACACACACACTTTTGCAAATGCACTCTGCACATGTGCATCTACTATTCCTCATTCTGTGTCTCTCTCTGTAACTCACACACTCACTCACACACAAATATACACACAATTTGCTCATTTATATACACAAAAAGAAAACACATTTATCACTCATACGCACACAAAACACACATAATGCACATGCACACACACACACACACACACACACACACACACACCACTTGAATCATAATTCAGTGCTGTTGTTACAGAGGAGGACTCATGACTCTTGAGGGAAACAGGTCAGCACACACACACACACACACAGACCCACACAGACCCACACAGACACACTCACTGTGCAGTAACCCAGCAGCTCACAGGTTAAACACGTTGTTGCTGAGCAGCTTCACTCACTGAATCGTTTAGAATCTGTATTCAGGAGCTCGGCCGCCCTGTGCAGCCGCTCTCTCTCTCTCTCTCTCTCTCTCTCTCTCTCTCTCTCTCTCTCTCTCTCTCTCTCTCTCTCTCTCTCTCCTGCTCTTTTCTTTGTTTCATTCACATTCTATTGTCCTGATGATCTGTTAGTTTTAGTTTCACATCTCACAAAAGAGATGAAGTGCGTTTGTCCTGTCGTCCTCACCGGCTGCGTCTCCCCATACTGGACTGTGATTGGTTGGAAGATGGGGGCGTGTCTGACGTCAGCGGACAGAGACTCGTCTGAATGTTTGAATGACGACAATTTATGAAGCGGCTCGTTTGGTTGCCACAGTGACATCAGTACTAAAGTACTTCACAGTACTACAGTATACTACAGTACCCCACAGTATACCACAGTACTCCACACTTGGTCAAATGAACCAAATTAACCTCCTTGTGGTTCCAACATTATATCATCGAAGGTGAAGACTGCAGCTTCTTCTTCTTCTTCTTCTTCTTCTTCTTCTTCTTCTTCTTCTTCTTCTTCTTCTTCTTCTTCTTCTTCTTCTTCTTCTTCTTCTTCTATTGTTTAATTCTGTCTCTACCTCCTGTGAACAAAGTGTTTTCTCTGCAGACCAACAGAACCCTGGTTCAGTCCGATCCAGACCCAGAACTCCTCTTCTGCTCTGAGGAACCTTTCACACCTGATGTTCAGGTTCAGACTGAACTGAAGGTAAAACATAGAAGGTGTGAAAACACTTTTACTCTCAGTTGTCAGTTTTTTTTAGTTTCACCGAGCTAAGACTAAATAATACTTTAATAAACCAACACATTAAGTGAATCGGTTCGATGATTCCAGATTCATCACTCACTCAATCGACATGTTTGACAGCAAACTCAGAACCTTTAGTGTAATCCTTTGATCATAATTATTAATTCTGATTTCATCCAGACGCTGCATTCGAGGACTGATTGCAGCAGTTTGACGAGGCCGGCTCGTGTCGAAGGCTCCAGCAGACGGATCCTTCTCAGGAGAACCTGTCCCAGGACTCATTGCTCTTCAGTGACAAACTGCTCCTCAGGGAGGTGATGGTGCAGGAAGGCGACGAGACGTGCAACGCTTGAGCTTCAGGTTTCATCTCCACCCAACGGTTCACGTGTTTGAGAAACCAAGAGGCTTCAGAACCTTCTCATCGAGTCCAAACCGGCTTCACAGCTTCTGTTTTCTCTTCTGTCATCGTCCAGTGTCGCAGCTCTATTGAGGTAATTACATAAAAAACTCTGGACTCTGGCAGTTTCACCACTTAGCACTGACACACACACACACAGACACACACACACTGAGGTCTGAAGGGTGTGCTGTGTTAATGTCCAGTTCGATGAGAACACTGTGTCTAACAGCTGTTATCTTGCCGTCGAACCCTGAGCTGTTCTTCAGAGCCGAGCTGCCAGCGCAGGACGGCTCAGCCATTTGTTAGCACAAATTATTAAATCCACTCGGCTTGTTGAATCCAGCTGTCGGGGCCGAGAGCCGGGACACGTCACGACTTCCCTGCATCTTCTACATCTCCTCTTAAAATATACGAACAAGGCCCTGTGTGTGTGTGTGTGTGTGTGTGTCCAGCTTTTTGGATATAAAATTAAATAAAACACACAGACACACACACACGGGGAGACAGTGAGTAAACCTGTTATGTAATTCCACCTGTCTCCTCAGCTTAGGCAGAGGAAGGTTTTGACTAATAGCCATATGTTGCTCGGAGAAAGACGCGGCGCGCTTACAGAGAAATGCACTCTGCGGTTTCCTGCAGGAGGAAAAAATAAACGAGAAAACACAGATTTTCTCTCGACCTGAAAACACTGAACGCTCTTTTCTCCTCCATCGCAGAATCATTGGATTCCAAAGGTAAAGAAAACGCTCTGTGAGTTTCTGATGCGATGACGCTGACGACTGTTGACGGACGTTGTTGACTCTCATTATAAACGTCGCTGCTGAGGGGCCCTTGAGCAACGCGTCTCATGAAACAGTGGATGAAGCTTCTTTTCTGTTTATTTCCATCACAACAGTGTAATAACTTCATGACCGGAGAGAGAGAGCGAGAGAGAGAGAGAGAGAGAGAGAGAGAGAGAGAGAGAGAGAGAGAGTGAGAGAGAGAGAGCGAGAGAGAGAGAGAGAGAGAGGTGCATGTGAGCGACGTGCACCAGGGGAAAGATCTAACTCTTGTATTTGCATTGAAGGCTTTAGCTGATTGCACCAGAATGATTCATGTTGACAGAACAAACAGGAGAATAAATTTACCCCCGGTTTGAATTCATCCTTTGTTGTCAAAGTTTGCGTCGGGTAGAAAAAACATCACAAGGTTAAAAAACTCAGAGAGGAGATGAACCCGAACTGGTTCAACTGGGAATTTGCATTTTAGCGCTGCAGCTTTGGGACCTTCAGCCAATCAGAGCGGAGAGGTGTGGTCACAGAGGGCGGATCCCAGGGGCTGCAGGCGGAAACAAGTTGGACAATCACGTCAGCCTGATAAAGTCACATGACCTCATCCTGCAAGAAACATGTTTAACCAAATTAAAAGACAGCAGACAGGAAATGAAATACTAAAGTAACTGAGCAGAGGTGAAACACATCAGAGCAAATCAGACAGAGACAGGAAGTGACACACAAAAGCAAAAAGAGTTCAAAACAATGCTCAAGTCCTGTGAGGGGTCTTTAAGTTTTTATACCGGAGCAGAATCGTGATGCTCTGGAGGAAAACTTGTGAATTATGAACAAAAAAAACTATATTTTCTGTTTAACTGCCGGGTCTGGGCTGAACCCAGTGACCAGCAGGTTGAAAATGTTTTTCTGTGTAAAAGATCTTTTCTGCTCGTCGGTTTAAAACCTAGAAGTTATGCTTCAGTTACTGTTTGCAGGTTTTAAGCAGGTGTCTCACATCAAGTCACTTGTTCATGTGAGACAGTTCCTGTTTCTCTGCAGGTTTCTGGTTATTAAATTATGTTAAGATTCTGATTCTCTCTCTCCACAGAAATATGTTTCTCATTTCCCAGCACAGTTACACAACCAGAGGGAAACTTGTTCATTAACTTCTCACTTATGCAGTAAATAAAAAAGACACATTAATCTGAATATTTAAGATTTATGTATTTTAATTTCATGACTTGCTAGATTTCCATCCATTTGCTTTTTTTTTTTTTTTTTTACAGTTTTATTGAAACTGAAAAACAAGCTAATAAACTTAATGTGATTAATCTGCTGCTCAAGTTTGAGGCAACTTTGTGAAATCACATAAAAACCATCACCTCTGAAGGAGAAGGTGACGAAACGTTTTAATCACTCACCTGAACGCCACACCTCCTAACTCTTTAAATATATTAAAGAAAGCATGAAAATATGAGATATGAATGAGTAATAGAAACTGTGAGGTGTCAGGCACACAGCTCTGGTGGAGTCTGAACTGAGTCCAGCTCTTTCCGGGGCCTCGTGCCCAGCAGGAAGTGGGACAGTGCTGGATCATGATGTGTTGATGATATGCATGAAAGCTCCGGTGTTCAGGCTCCTGTAGGAAACGATGAGTGCAGGTGTTTTGATGTGAGGTTCATGCCACCGCTCTGTGTTGCCCCTGATGCATTATACATATCTGCAGCTTCTTGGGCGACAGTGTGAACCCTGCGTGAAAAGGCAAAGAGCGCTCCGGCTCATTTGAATGAGACCAGCAGCAGTGGAGGCGGCGGCAGAGAGAATACAGGATTCTGTATTCTCTCTGCCGCCGTATCTGTATCCCAAGCAACACTCAGGCCTGTACACTCAGTATCTCCACTGCAATGCTTTTCTACTGTTGCTGAAAAAGATAAAATAATCCTCCAAAGTAAAAAGAACAGATTTAAAATGGAAGTGTCGTGTATTCGTTAGAGTAAAACCTGTTGGCATGTGTTTAAAACATAATGACAGGCTTACATTTATGATGCCTGTCATCTGGACTCTCAGACATTCTCGGAGAGTCCTTCAGATGTTCATCTTATTTGCTCTCCACCTTTTTGGGATGACCTTTGACCTAGGGAGTTATCTCTGACCAGCTGATGGTTGGGTGCAGAAGGAGTGTTCTTGACCAATGTGTCTTCATCTTCAGACACAAAAACATGTCCTTGTTTAGTCAGAAATCCCATGTGAGATGTGTTTTACCTGAAGTCATGGGCAGAACTATCCTCCCGGTATCTCCGGGTATATAGATGCCCGTCCCGACCTGTATGTTCTTGTAATAAACTTTGTTATTCTGAAAGTTCTGGGTCCTCGGAGTCCTTCCTTCAACATCATTGACGTCTCGGCTGCATAGAATATACCCTAGAATGACCTGAATCTCCCGAGCAGGTTCTCTCCTTATCAATAAAGATTTACGGTGGGTTACCCTGCGATGCCCCGTTAGCCTTCTCTGTGGCTGATCTGCTGGGAGATCGTGCACGGTACCAGCAGCCGTCTGCATCCATGCTCCCTGACATCCAGTCGGCTTCTAAGCCCCCGAGAGGGATGTGACGAAGGGACAAGTGTTCTCGCCCTGTAAGACCCAGGAGAGCCGGATAGTGGAGGAGTGAAATATGCATGTTGACGAGATCTGCCTCAGAAAAACATGTTTAAAAGGTAAGAGTAGTTTGCCATGTAGCAGCAGCAGAGGGCTCGGGGAGAGAAGAGAACATCAGCAGAGGTGATGAATAAGTAACGATACAATATAAATATGATGAAATAAAACAAACCTCGATCAGACATGTCTGTAGTTTCTGTTCTGCAGGTTTCTGATCGCTGCTCTTTTTATATTACAACTGTTTCCTAGAAATCATGTTGACATGTTTACATCCGGATTTGCTTGATGCAAAAAACATGTGTCTACGCTTCATATTTAAAATTGACAAACATAAATGTTAAAACTTGATGTGATGCATATTTGTCACAATTTAAATATATATAGCATCACTATCCCTAATGTAATGACAAGGTTTTATAATAATATAAACCTTCAAATAGAATATATTAGGACACTAGGTTGTTACAACAATAAAATTAAATAATGCCTTATTTAGATGTATATTCTTATTCAACTTTATCCATATAATTTTTTGTTTGTAATTAGCTCCCTTTATTTATTTTTCTAATATTTTCACGCTCTTCTAAAATCTCAGCTCGTAGAATCACAGTTTTGTTGAATTGTCGCCTGCAGCGGAACAACGACGATAAACAATCTTGAAATATTAAGAATTGTTTTGCTAACAGATCCTAAAGTCAGTTTTGTGCTCATCGTCCTTGTCACGGTGCCGAACGTCTTCGTTCCAGTTTCACCCGTCGATTCCTTCCTGTCTCATGTCAGCAGCAGTTTTGCAAACAGAGCCGTCACACAGTGAAGCGTTGGATCTGTGGAATCTTCCTCCTCATTTGTTTCCCGGTGACGCTGCAGAGCCCGAGCTGCCAAACGAGGACGCATCCCGGGAAACGCAGCGACATCTGCTGCCTCGTAAAACGCTGTTATCACCGTCTTTTATTGCTTCGGATTCGCCTGTTGGACATAAAGCTCGGAGGCCGGGGGGGGGGGGGGGGGGGGGGGGAGAGAGATGATAGCACACGAGGCCGTTATGTGGAAAATCCCTGAGAATGACAGAGCTGCAGCTTCTCATCGTTCTCTCTCCAAGTATCTGCTGAAAGTCGCAGATGCAATTCTGTGCTCAGGAATTAGATTTCCTCTCGTGGTCTGTTTCACTGCCAGAGGGAGATACCACGGGAAACTCTACTTCCTACTGCCTGTCTCTTTTCTGACTCGTTCATACGAATCATAACAAAAACACTATTACATTTAAGTGTAATTGTACAAATGAAAAAGGTGCATCACACTCAACATGTGACAGGAATTCATTTAAGATGTGTCTGCAAATACAAAAATATTCATATTTCTTCAACGTGTACAAATCGAGAAGTTTAAAATTGAACTTCTTTTGCTTCGAGTGAAACAAACAAACGGTGGGAGGACATGAGGACGTTTGTGTTTGTCTCTGTTTGACAGCGTCACCATCAAATTATAAATTATGTTGTTTGAAAAGCATCAAATCACAGATTTCTGAGCAAGACCGATTTATTATATGAAAATATCTGAGCTGTTCACAGATGGACATAATTGCTAATATGCTAAATGAAATGTTTTATTTCACAGAATAAACTACACACATGAAAGATTATATTTTACTATAAAAATTGATGTTTACCTCATTTATTTGTTTTTATTTGTAGCATATTTTATTTATTATAAAGTTTTTGGTTAAACTCTAAAAGAGAGAGAGAGGTGAGGATGGGCAGACAGAGGTTGAGGATGGGGGGAGAGAGAGCTGATGATGGGGGAGAGAGATAGGTGAGGATGGGGGAGAAGGAGGTGAGGATGGGGGGGAGAGAGAGGTGAGGATGGGGAGAAGGAGGTGAGGATGGGGAGAGAGAGGTGAGGATGGGGAGAAGGAGGTGAGGATGGGGAGAGAGAGGTGAGGATGGGGGAGAGAGAGGTGAGGATGGGGGAGAGAGAGGTGAGGATGGGGAGAAGGAGATGAGGATGGGGAGGAGAGGTGAGGAATGGGAGAGAGAGGTGGCTGATGGGGGGGAGAGAGGTGAGGATGGGGGAGAAGGAGGTGAGGATGGGGAGAGAGAGGTGCGGATGGGAGAAGGAGGTGAGGATGGGAGAGAGAGAGGTGAGGGATGGGGGGGAGAGGACCATGACAGCTGCAGCCTTGGTTGTTCTTATGACAGTAATTACAGTAATAACAGTAAAAACAGTAATAACAGTGATATCTCCTCCAGCTGTGATCCACTCGTTTGGATCTGAAACTCTAATAAAGAAAACATAATGTGTTACCATGGCAACTCAGTAATTCCAGCAGCACTTTGGAGGCGGAGCTTCTCTTCACTGTCGTACAGGAAACTAATGCTCATGAAACAGACACACACACGGATGATTAATGTGTGTGGTTCTGATGCAACAACATCAACAACACAAAAGAGAGCGAGGGACAAAGAGGTTTGTGTTATGTCATCAGGAGTCATCAGTGTCCCTGAGGCCTGGAACTCTAATGCACACACAGAGAGAGAGAGAGAGAGAGAGAGAGAGAGAGAGAGAGAGAGAGACATCAGCTTCATCCAGTGGACAGAGATAAAGACGCCGTGGAGATATCTCAGAATAAACAAACTATTACAAACCTCCTGTGATGTGGCTGTCGAGGGCCTCGGGGGGGGGGGGGGGGGGGGGGGGGCTGTACCACGTGATCAGGGCCTGAGTGCCGCGTGACCCCGCCTCCTCATCGGTACCTCGTTGATTTGTCTTTGAAAACATCGTCCAGGTCGTAAACATCCTGGAGAACTCACAACTTCGGTCTGATGGAGAATTATAGGTTTTTATGAGTCTTGAGAGAAATGATACAAATTCTGTTAAGATAAGTTTCCAGAAATACATTCTGCAGAGCAAACACTTGGTGAGTTAAAGACTTATTGATTTCTTTAATTGCTTTAAAGGAACCTGGTGCATAACCAGCAGCTGATTAACATTCTCTCCTCGTTATTCTTTTCTCCTCTGGTCGCTGCCCAGGAGCTCGTTCATCACAGACGGAGACACACTGGGATCTGCTGGAGGTGAAACTGTTAAACTCTCTTTTGCAAAGGTTTCAGAAATAGTTAAATAAATCTTAAATGAATGAGCACCAAGATTTAATAAAGCAACTGGACCTTAACTGGTCACGTTGGTCTGTGATGGTGGGACGACTGGGAACCATCAGTCTGAGACATGGCGCCTGCAGCAGTAACACAACAGACTCACAGTTTTCCATATTAAACAAGACAAGGACGTATTCTGTCTGTTCTCATGTTCTTCACAGATTTCACACAGAACAACAACGTGATGTTTGTCTGTGACTTTAACCTTGAGTTAGGACCAAGCTACGTTCTGCAGCCTGGAGGCTATGCAATTATACAAACACTATATACTAATATACTATAAATGTTCCTGATCCCATAACCTCCCAGGATCATGAAGCACCTGAGGAGCTTTGGACCATTCGATCTTCATCCAGAGTTTTGTCTCTGTCGTGTTGTCTCATGATCTTCCTCTCTGGTTCTCTTGCTCTGTACCCTGGAGGACGATCTCAGCCAGTTCTGATCTTGTCACATGTCCCTTCTACTGCAGGTCTCCATGTGATGGACGACTTGTTGCTCGACTGTTCTGCAAACGTCCTCGTTGGACATGTGTTCTTGGAGGATTCTCTGGAATTCAGCCGTCGACGTCTCGGAAGCCGATAAAAAACAAGCAGGAGCTTCGGTTCTTCTCTGGAGTTTGAGTCTCGTGCTGCTGTTGTCTCCTCAGCTCTTGAAAGGTTTTCCCGTCTTGACCCTTCCTCAGGGACGATCAGGTATTTGAAGTGGTCCCCAGCTCCAGAGGAGAGGAGGTGGACTAGTGGCAGAAACTTGGACTATGGGCAGAAAAGGTCTCGACTCCACGGAGAAACAACAAAAAGACGAACCTGGATTGATTTGTCCACAAATTTCCAAGAGGATTCTCCCTACCCTGTCTAATGCCCCTGAGCAAGGCACCTTACTCCCCCACCATCTGCTCCCCGGGCGCCGTACATGGTCGCTCACTGCTCTGTGTGTCCTGCACCAGATGGGTCAAAAGCAGAGGTTAAATTTCCCTACCTGCATGAGTGTGCCTGTGTTTGGGACAAATAAATGCATCTCAATCTTCTTCTCCTGTCCACTGGCAGCAGGTCATCTTCACTGGTTGTCCTCTCAGCTGTGGGTTCCATCCCACAACCAGCTGAAGCTTCATCCAGGAACTTTGTCAGTCCAGCAGGTTCTTCTTCTTCACCAGCTTGGTGACGGTGCCTCCTCCAACACTGGCAGTGCCAACCTGATCTTCTGTCCGTCACTATCCGTCCCAGAAAGATGATGAAGATCAGGATCTGGAGTCACAGACGTCCAGCATCTACTGACCCTCTCCCCCAGTTCACGTCCCAGTCTGATGCTTCACCGCTGAGATCCCAGTTTCAGCCCCAAACTGTGTTACTTCTCCTCCTGTTTAACTCTCCCAGGTTTTAATGAGAGGAATCTATTAAGAATAACGGCTCATTCCTGGATCTTTCTCATCAGTGCACTTAATGAACTAAGTGTCTCTCATATTTTATGAGGCTGTAAATCATCTTTAACATCACAGTATTTTACATTAAGCCCCTCGTACTGTTATTGAGCAGATTTATTAACGGATTGGCGGCTTTTTACGTTTGGATTCAACTCGTCTGACTTTTCGTAGTTTATGTTAATTATTTATATACTTGTGCGTATACATGTGTATTTATACTCATGCTGCAGATATAGAAACAGGGCCAGACGCTGTGTCAGCAGACGGGACGGGACTCTCTCTCTCTCTCTCTCTCTCTCTCTCTCTCTCTCTCTCTTTGTATTTGAGGGCTTGAATCTTGGCTGCTGGAGAGAGAGAAGTCTGATTTGTGATTGGACGCCTCAGAGTGTTAATCTAACCTTGTACCGGCGATAGTTTGATGATTGTTTGGCTCGGCTGGAAGGATCAGCGTGACGCAGGCGCCATGCTGCTCCGGCCCTGCAGGGGGACGAGGAGGAAGCACATATTAAGATGGTGCTTTTGGCTGCTGACCAGGTGCACACACACACACACACACACACACACACACACACACACACACACACTATCAAACACTCACGAGGCGCCATAGGTGGCTCTTAATCATATTATCCCTGCGAACGTGCAGAGCAGCATGATGTCTTAAATACACTTTGGCGAGACGTGTCATAATAATACACACAGCATGTAAGGCCACACACACACACACACACATAGACATACACACACACACACACACACAGAAACACAGACACAGAGACCCACACCACATGTCTGCACACAATCCAAACACATAGATTCAAGCAGACATGTCTAAATGAACACACTCCAGATGTTGTTAAATGAGAATAAACACAGAAATGCACTCACACACAGTTGTAGGCGCAGATGTTCCTGTCAGGCTGCCTGCACGCATGACACAGAACATGGACATATGGAAAATGGTCATTGTTTTATTATATATCTGATGAAAATGACGGCAGAATCTAAACTAAAGTTGCAATAAACCATAATTTACCTTTAACTAAAAAAAAATCCCTTTCCCTGAATCCACAGATATTGAATCACACTCACAATCTGCTGCGTGGTCCGAGACGCCACCGCGCCAGGATGCATGCGTAGAGAAGAAGTTCAGGAATTCGATCATCGCGTCTCAGAGAAAACTCAATAGTCAATTCAGCAGCTCGGCCTATTCCCCCGTCTCCCGTCCACACAGAAATCAATATGTAATTTATCAGCGATAAAGCGGAGCATTGCCTCGGGCTGGTTACATGTTGGTTTGTGTGTTTCTCCGTCTGTGTGACATCAGAGACTACACACACACACACACAGACACACACACTGATCTGGTTAGCAGTGTTACACCCTGTAATCCTGGTCACTGGGATGTGATACCAGTCTGCAGGAGGCAGGACGCCTGATCTCTTTTTGTTTTTGTTGTATGTTGATGATAAATTAATTATATCAAATTACACATTACTGTCTAGAAAATGAAATCCAGAGCAACTTCTTCTCCAACTTATTTTTTCATATGATAAATTCATGAGTCAAAAAACAAGCTACACACATTACATCTGAAATGAAATCTAAAACTAACCACTGGTTTTTGTCGGTAGCTTGAATATCATGGAGTAGAACACATAACCTGAAAGTAACCTGTATTGTTACAGATTCTGGTTTAATATGTTATTTTAATTCTTCCTTTCTATCAAATCATGTGTGTTGATGCATCATACTCACTATCTATTGCACATGTAATTCTTATCGTAGTACACACATAGTTAAGATCAAATATGCAACATCTCTTGCTGTAGTGGCTCTAACCTGAAAAGCAATGAATTATTCAAACGTCCATTCATCTTCTACACTGGTCTCATTTCAACACCTTCTCAATGGAATCAAATTCATGATCCACAGAATATCAATAATTGGTAATTATTTGGATTCTTTTGACTTTTCACTCAGAACCAGCAGTGGGTTGAAGTTTAATTTGCTTACATGAATATTTAGAGGAAGTTGTTTATGTTGCTTAAAGAAATTCTGAATATTCTCAGTTTTCCTGTGTATTATACTTGTTTCTCTATCTTTGCTTTATTATTAGAAATAGCATCTAAACATCTGTTCCTCCACTTTATAAATAAAACATAATTTAAACTGTGTTATTGTGACGCACCATGAGAATTGAGTCTCTTAACTTCTCTTCTTGTGTATCCTCGCCTGTGAAATGAACTTTGTTTCCTGACACATCCGAAGCCTCCTGAGCACAAACACGATTTCTCCTTCCCCTCGGTTCCCGTCGAGCAGCCAGACTCCATCAAGCTGTTTGTTGTGACTGTATTACGGCAGGAACCCGTCTCACCTCGGCGTTCGGCCGGGCTGCGCCTGGCGACCCGCCGGGCCGGCTGTGATTGATGGCCTCGTCGGGAGGAGGATTACTATGCCATGATGCAGAGGCAGATTAATCATCCTGACTCGGAGGCTGACACGTCATTTCTCCTCTGCACGTTAGCTCGCTGGAACCTGCAGCAGGTGAAAAGCTCAACTATGAGCAGTGCTCAGCGTGGAGGCGGAGCTGCATCCAGACTATTCAAACGTTGTATTAACATTTAAATGAACTTATTTGTAGAAGAGCTGCAGCTTTTCATGGGCGTCGCCTCCTCACGCTCCACAGTCTGATTCCAGAGGACGTGTGATCATCATCAGGAGTCGAGTTTACTCCTCTTCCTCCGGAACTAAGTGAGGAAACAATCTAACTTTAATAACCTGGTGCAGAACGAGAGCACTTCAGAGGAGCAGATAATGGAGGAGAGAGTTTATTTCATTACAGCTGCAGTCGGCCTCCTTCACTTCCTGGTCACGGAGAAAACAAGCACAGAGGAAAATATCAAATATCACGTTTTCTTTCTTACGATGACAAAATGTGGTTTTTGTGACTGTGATCCCAAAAGATGCTTTTTCTATGAGGTAGCCCCAATGGGAGTTTGTACGACTGAGTAATAGGGAAATGTTGAAGGAAATATATTATATAAGGTTTATCTCTGTAATATTATGACTTTTGAAATCTCTGAATTCACCATGGCTGTTATACTTTGTACATTTGCCTTGGCCCCACAAAACCAATACAAATCAGTTACCACCACAATCGCACACAGTCGATCACATTCCTCTGCAGAACAATCCCAGAAATGATTCTTATTGTAGAAATATTAAAGAGAAAAAGGTTTGTGCATTCTGCCCAGAAACATTCACAGAAACGTTGAAAAATGAGCCATGAATTAACGTTAAGGAAAGTGAAATCTGTCCTTTTAGCTTAATGGGTTCTTCCCAGTTGCTGGATATGGGTTTATTGGTTTTTGATAAACCAATAAACCATCAAACACACACAGATGAAAACACAACTTACACTGAGGAGCTAAAATCAAACCTCAGGAGAAAAAAATCAAGGTTTGGGTTAAAATTATATATTTTTTATTCGACACTAATATAAATGATACACATTCACCATCATTGACTTTCACTCTGCAAAGTGAACCCCGTCCTCTGTGTGTCTGTCCTCTGTGGAAGTTGTGTCTTTACTCCAACAACACACTATTTTCTCCTTCGACCTAAACCAACAACAGCTGTAATCTCCACAGATGCTGCTGTTTGTGTCTTTGGCACAATTGTGTGTATATTTGAAATAATGTCGTAGATTTGTTCTTTTTACATTAAATTTTCAAACCAATCACAGGAGCCAGATTGAGTTTCACAAACTGGAAAAACCCAAGTGGGGAAATAAAGTCACGGAGCCGCTGATAGAAAGCGACAGAGCCAAAGGACATTTTTGAACCGATCATGAATAATTTTTTCTTGTGTCCGTCATGAAGTGTAGTTGTTTGTGGAGCAGTGCGTAGATTGTGTTGTTGGCAGTGACACGGATGCATCAAAGGGTTTTGTTAGAAAGTCAAAGAGAATTAAATCAGACACATTGTTCATGATGTGGATTTGAAGCGACCGCAGATTGATCCGACATCCGATTCATCTCCAAAAGAACAAATCCATCTTCAGCTCCCTGAGATCCCAGACGAGTGAGACAGGCCCGGTGGTGACCGGGGGGGGGGGGGGGGCTGTTGACCAAATCAGAGTTCTGTCTGCTTCCCAATGTCAGGGGACAAATCATTGGTGTCTTCAGAGACGGTCCCTGTCCGCTGCTGTCCTCTGTCACAGTGTCCCTGGCGCTCAGCTGCAGTACGATAACATGTCTCCCACCAGCCTGTCACACAGCTCCTGATACAGACTCACAAGGCCAAAGGTCACGTTCAGACAAATCAAAACCCATTTTGCTTCTTGTCTGTTTGACTGGAGAGCGCTTGTACTGGTTGGTTTTGTGCTGGTCCGTTCACAACTGGGAAAAAACGCTGTCACTTTCCCCGAGATTTGTTTCCCGAGGCGCTCGGCCGCACAAAGTCAGCAGAGGAAGGGTTGATCACCAGAGACAGCAGAAGACAGAGAGAGAAATCAGATAATGGTGAAAAACACTGAGAGTCTGTGTAATCATGTGGGTTTTAAGAATCATAAGAACGAGGGGATGATTTTAAAATCTGGTTTGTGGCGCGGCAGCGTTTTGTGAAGATTGGAGACAAAGAAGTTTTATGTGAAGCTCACGAACAAAAAGAGGAATCAGCCAAAGCTTCTTCTCTTCAAGATGTGCATGAGAAAGTGTAAAGATAGTGTCAAGGTCAAATGGATTATTTATAAATGTGTTATTAAGTTCTTATGAGGGACAAAATATAATAAATCTGCTGGGATAGAAACGATAAAAGAGGCAAAAGTGAAGAGATGTGATTTTCACAAGGATTTGAGGCGTAAGATACAGATTAAAAATAACACAGAAATTAAAAACTAGGAATGAAATATCATTAAATGAAATAATATTTCATTCTATACTATTAAGGACAGATTAAACAGAAATATGGTAAAAAGGACAAGCTAAGCAGACCACTGAGAGGCGCAGATAAAAACAAAATGTTTCCAGTTTAGTTCTAATAATTGATAATTGATAATAATTGGAATCCAATGTAATGAGCTCACTACAGATGCTGTATGGTTGTATTTCCTATTTCTAGATATAACTCTGGAGCAGCTGCAGGTAACTTAGATGCTTATGGGATATTCCTGTCAGCACCAGTCCAGCCAACTGGAAATAAAAGCAAACAACCAGTCAGCCACAGTGACGCCAAGAAACCAATCAAACGCCATCAAGCACTCAACCAACCAGAGAGCTGATAACCTTCTAACAAACAGCTGAATGGGCAGCGAACCCATCAACCTGTCACATTAACCATCAACCCTCAAGCAAACCAACCAACGTGACACCAAACCCACCAATCAATAACAACTCACCAGTAATCACACAATTAACTGAAGCAATTAACAAAACAGCCAGTTTGCAAAGCAACAATCAGCTCCATCAGTGTTGTGTTACCTCCATTCCAGCTTTAAACGTTTTCTTTTTATTCAATTTCATATTTCAGTTTATTTCATAGCTATAAAACATATCCGAAGCTGCTTCACCAGTCTGAGACACAAATAAATTCACCAGTCAAGGCTACTGGTTTGGTTTTTACAGTCTCCAAAAGTGGGATGATTTACAGTTTATCAACCCAGAGGAAAGAGGAGGTTTGTGGAGAGGAAGCAGAGAACGAGTGAGAGATAAAGTAAAAAGAGAAAACAGGAAGGAACAGTAAAGAAAAGAGGAGGAGGGTGAGATTTACTGGAAGATGAGACAGAGTGAAGGTGACAAACCGGAGAGTAAAAGAGACGGAGGGTCCTCCGGTCGACAAACACACAACCAGGCTCCGCTGCTCGCACACTTTATCCCTGTTCCTGCACGGGTACACACACAGCTACAGTCCTGCACACAACACTGACAGATGCACACACTCTTACACACACAACACGTTAAGATTTACATTGTGTAGACAAGCTTTTTGTGCTATTTCAGCAACAGGAAGAAGGGGAACAACGACCAGCGATCACATAAACGGGTTAGAAACTAGAAGTGCGATGAAATGCAGCGTCAGACCCAGAAAGCTCATCCAGAAATCATCAGCCACACAATCAGATAATTACCAGAATGTAATCAGGATGAATCACGGGGCTCAGGCGGGAAACCGGTGCTGGCACGAGATTACACAGCCTTTTGTAATATAGACAATCTAATAAGCGCCGGCTGAAGACGGGACTTTATTTATACTGAGAGACAGATACATAAAGAAAACGTGTTCGGGAACAAAGTGAACAAGAGAAACTTTGCTGAGAGGAACAATCCTGGAAAGAGAAAGAGCAGCTGGGATTCTTCTGTACTTCAAACTCACTGTGTACAACAAATACTAAATACCACAGATTGTGTATAAAAGATGGTCGATGCGTTTTCCACTTCCTGCTGCTGTCCAGAAATGAACGATGCTGATTGGACAGAAAAGAACCCGGAGAAAGAAGCTGCCGTCCGACACTTCCCATTGATGGGGAGGGGGGGGGAGAACCATTTGTCTCTAATTGCTAATTGATCCATGCAGTCAGACTCAACACTGACAGAATCCTTAGACTCATCAATGCTCACCTGGTTTGACTCAACCCCCCCCCCCCCCCCCCCCCCATCCCCCCCCCAACAGGAAGTAGAAGAAAGTTCGAGGGCATCAAACCGTCACTTTCATTTTGATCTGTACTTTCTTCTCATCTGTTTTTCTCATTTTCTCATTTTCTCCTTTTTTCTCTTTTCCCATCTTTCGTTTTCTCTCTCTCTCTCTCTCTCTCTCTCTCTCTCTCTCTCTCTCTCTCTCTGTGATACATCAGCGTCCCTGAGAGAGGCAGCAGAGCCCCCAAAGTAATTTATGGATGCATATAGTCCTTCCTGCTTTCGCTGAATACATATTTCCCTCATAAACAGACTCTTCTATTAGCATAGTCTCACAGTCCGTCTTACTTTTTCCTCTTTTATCCAAATCTTACTTTGGCCGCGCGGACGGCAGCTGAATTGTAAATGAGCAGACACACACATATTCATGCCCGGCGCGGACACATGAATACATAAAAAAACATGTAAATGTGCACACGCAGGGTTCACTCAGACACACAGACACACAAACACCCATCAATAAGTCATTACAACTGGAGGGAGTTGTGTGTTTCTTGTTGTTTTGCATGAGGCCATAATTGAATCCAGCCTCTCTGATTTGCTCCCCGGTCTATTTACAAATGAGAAGTCTCAGAAAAATGGACGGAGGGATGAGTAAACATCACAGAGCGTGGAGCCGGGGCCTCGATCGGCAACGTGAGGAAAATCCAATCTTCATTTTTCAAACGCTCTTTTGTCCCCTGAATGTCTGCAGGTCATTATGGATTCTGTCATCATTCCAGGCTTGATCAACAATCAGCGGCTGCAGCGGATGCTCTGAATGACAAATGCTGCTGTGAGTGTGTGTGAGTGTGTGTGTGTGTGTGTGTGTGTGTGTGTGTGTCTGTTAGCATCAGAAACTCTGGATCTATGTTTATACTCTCACAGTTTGTGGCTCGATCAGATTTGTGACTGAGGGATGGACGCACGGTTCGATTCCCTTTCTAACTGAACAAAGGATTTACTGGTTTATGAGTTTGTCTCGTGGTCGGTTGAAACCTCACTGGTTGACCCACTAGTCACTGGCCTCTTGGTTGTGAACATAGACTGGTTTGATGGTAACTTAGCTGACTGCTCCCATAAAGTAAAAAATGAACCTAACCACTACTGCAGACACACACAGAGACAATATACAGCTTCAGTTATTTGGTTGGTTTTGCAGTAAGTGGACGGTTTAAGGGTGTTCAGCCCATATTCATAAATCATAGTTAGTCTCATAGATCTTAACAACGTGCGACATCATCTGTTATCAACCTTCAACGAGAGTAAAACCACCAAAACAGAAACTTCTAACTATGGATAAAAAGCAGTATTTACAACACGGATGAGAGAAGACAGTTTATAACATGAGTGGAGAAGTATTTGTATTCGTATAAAGTATTTGTACATAAGAAAGATGAAGTGATAGCTACAGTGATAGAGGTGCTGTCAGTTATTGTAGAACATGTGAGTAGGTGTTTTATATATAGTTGAAATCATAACCCATATGATTAATATCTAATTAGACATAATTTGGTTTAAAATCTGTTTTGGAGGAGTAATATTCAAAGTGAGAACTTTCTTAATTTCAGCCGATGGTGAAACCTTTTGGAGTTTTTATATTATTTAGATTGTGATGCAGCTGTAAAACAGTTAAAGTTGTTTCACTGATGTTAGTTAATGTTTATTCATATTTCTTTAAACCTGTTGTTTCACTTTAATGCTGAAAATCCTCTTAATAGAATTGATACGCTCTCATGTAATGATTTTTACGCTTTAACCTTGAGAGTCGCAGCTCAATCTCCGTCCTGTGATGGTTTCATCCTTCAGCCACTCCGCTGTCGTTCAGATGAAATACTGCAGCATCAGACCTTGTGTATACCCCCCCCCCCCCCCACCACCCCGTTACATCTTTAACCTCACAAGTTAAAACATTATATCTGCACTGAACCTTGAATCTTAAATCTTTATTTAGATCGTTGGCATTGAGCTGTCTTCTCCGGAGCGCTTTCATTTAACGGTGACTTCTCATCGAGCGTTGACCCTCTTACTGTTTGTGATCCGGGAGCTGGAACTCATCATGCTAAGTGCTAAAATAGAAATTTAAGACATGAACCAAGGAGATTGTTGAAGGTAATATTTACCTCCAGAGTCGGAGCCTCAACTTTTCTCTCTGCAGGTTGTCGTCTCTGTTTCGAGTTTGAACGTGAAGTTTGATATTTCACATTAATCTTCGAGTCTAAATCTGAATTTAGCTTTAAAACACGACAGATTCATTTACACTCGTTGGAGAATCACAGCCTCATTTCTGCCGACAACCACAAACACAACTTCTCCATTTGCATGCCCGGGCCTCGTGGGTCCGTGACGGATTAGCGGTGCATGCGGGTCACGTCCTGGAGGGGACTCGAACAGCAAAGTGCTGACATGCACACATGTAGGGGAGCAGAGGCCCCAGGGCCGGCTGCAGATGAGGCCCCGGGCCCCCCCCCCCCCACGCGAGCAGACGGGCAGGTTGCGTGAAGCTAACGAGAGGTTAAACAGGAGAGACTTCCACCATCTTACATCACCTGTCCCCACAGACCGGCCCGATGCCGCGAAGCATCGTCTGGACTCACAGACCTCGACTTCCCTCTGCTCCCATTGGTCAAGTCAGACGACTTTTAACTTGGTTTGAATCAGAGAACGCAAAAGTAACAATAGAATGAGTTGACCTACCTTCCTGCTAAGATTAGCATGAAGAAGTTAGCCACGTCTTCCTGTCCGAGGCTGTTTCTCTCATTCAACAAAACGAAGCATCTCTTCAGAAAATGAGAATAACTCATGGATCTTGAAGACAAAAGATGGCGGAGGCATTTCTCCTTCTCTCATTAAATCTGTGAGTTCAAACCTCTCGATGGCGGCGTCCTGGTGTCGACCTGTCGCAGCAGCTCATGCTATCATTTGCACAGTCATTCATACATTATTGAATTAATGCATCTATCACTTTAATCACATCCGTTCAGTCATACTTTGCCCGTCTGAGTCATTTAATTAATCCGCTCGTTAATTCATTCGTTCCTCGAATCGAACGTATTAAAGAACGAGAGCCGGATAAATTCCGCTTGTTTATTTAATTACAGTCACATTAACACATGATCCTGCATTCATCCACTCATTGACTCACTTAGTGGTTTATAAAGAGCCAAGGACAGTCCTGCTCGTTTCAGTCGATCATGCCTCAGCTCCTTCCCTCACACCTCCGTCCTCCAGATCAATCTGTCGTTTATCAATATGAAGAAGATTCATGTTTCATGTTTCATGTTTCCATGTCGTCATGTGTTTGAGCTGCTGTCGTCTCTGTGGGTGTAAATCTCAGTTTACTGCTGTTTAGAGAGTGAAACAGACTGTGATGCAAAGCTCCATCAGTTAACATGAAGCCACGCGGACTAAATAAACCAAGTGAGTGTGTCTGTGTGTGTGTGTGTGTGTGTTTGTGTGTGTGTGTGCACCAACAACAGCTTGCCTTGTCTCTTGACCACGATGAGCTAATGAGGAAATTGGAGCGAACAAGGATTCACATCTGACTCATTCACTCTCTCTGCAGATTCCATGAGGCCAAACGGAAGAATTAACCACTGAGCCAAAGTGTCCAGACTGGTTTCCACTGAACAGACCAGCATGTGAACACTGGGACTTGAAAATTATCAGAAACTACATGAACTAAATGAACAGGAAATGAAAACTAAACAGAAAAGAATCATAGTTTTTAGTTTTAGGAACATTTTCAGGCCAAATCAGGACGATGAGGTTTTTCTCTCAAAGACAAATTGATCATGTTTGTTCAAATTCTCTCTCTCTTCCCTCTTTTCTTTAATATCCTCCTCCACTTCCTCCTCCACTTCCTTCTCCAGCTGTTTCATCTCTTCTTTCCTTATGTAATTCTCTCTGTTTCTTTGCTCTTGTCTCTCTTTCATTTGAATTGTGTGTCCTAGATCTTATTCAAGTCTTTTTCTCATTCCTTCTCGATAACGACCCCATTTGTTTCTCCTTTATTCTTGGTCTCTTCCTCCCCCGCTGTCTGTCGTTCTTGACCTTCTCTCCCTCTCTCCGTTTCCTCATCTCCCCAGTTGACGTCTCCTCTCCCTCTCTCCCTCCCATTTCCCTCTCTCTTCCTATCCTCAATGACAGACCATCTGGCCTCAGCCAGGCATCTTTAATGGCTTCATCACGGGCCGCGGGATGCTGCTGAACGGAGAGCAGTGATTGGCTGAAATGCCTGGCCACCCCCCCCTTACCCCCTTCTTAATTTGGGCGGTCCTGAGAGAAGATGTTGACAGTCCAAGGAACAGGACTCATGTTGTACTGCATGTTGTACTGCATGTTGTACTGCATGTTGTACTGCATGTTGTACTGCATGTCACCCAGATATATGATCCAACCAGGAGGCTGCAGGAGAAGTTTCTGAATCTCTCTGGAGCAATAAATAAATAAAACACTATAATGTAATGTTATCATCTACGTCCCCGTCATGGAGAGTTAGTCTTTGTGCTGTTTTCCATCACGTCTCTGCAGGTCCCCCCCCCCCCCCCCGATGCTCTTCCCGGGGTTTTCCTGCCTTCAACACATCTGCAGATGAGTTTTTCCGCGGCTTCAGCTGAACAGACTGAACTGAGAGTGACCTGCAGCGTCTGTGTGAAAGCAGAGGAGCTGGTAATGATGAAGGGCAGAGCAGAGGAGATAACCACACTTCTAATTAAGGACAATGGCCCTCTGGAGATGGGCACTGATATCTCACACTGTACTTTGTACTGAAGCATGTACTGAATCAGGCGCAGAAATTAACAAGGGTCTCCAGGCAAAAAGTCTCCTTGAAAGTTCATGTGACGTCTGCGAAATTAAAAATGGAGAACAATCCACTCCGTTAATGTTTTTTTGCGAGATAGCAATTATTAATTTATCGTTTCAGGGAGTGTGCTGTTCCCTTCCAGCAGCAGGAGAGTGATTAAAAAACAGGAAACCAAATAAAATCCTTTCGTTAGTGTCTAAGTGCAATGAAATGATTTCAACAGGAGGAAAGTTCTGTATAATTTAGAGAAAGCTGAAGGTCGACATGTCAGGTAGAAGATGCTCATCAGTGTTTTAATGAAAGCTGCTGAGAACCGGAGAGAAAACCTCACTGAAGTGGAAGTAGAGTTAAATAAGGTAAAATAGGGACCCTAACCCTAAGGCACCAAAATAACACAACACGTTGTTTCACTGATTCATCAACCAAATCACTACACATGTGTGTTGTGTGCATAAACTGCCTTTATTAAGTTTTTTAGCATTTTAACATTATAGAGGTTTTCTTTTTTGGCATCATGACATTTTAAAATGTAGAAACTATTATGTCCCGAAATCACGTTACAAAGTTTGAAATACTTTTTGTCAGATGCCTCTGTTGTTATTTACTGCTGTTATGTCTTCACCTGTCCACCAGGGGGCCTCCTCTGTTCTGATCAGCCCTCGTGACTCAGCTGCATTTCATTTCCCCTTGACTTTGAATGAAGGTGTCTCTCCATACCTGCATGTGGGATATCTGTTTCCCTTCATGGTTACAGTCTTATTTTACTTTGTGGCTCTTTCTGGCTGTTTTTAACATGTGACTTGAAATTTTTTTAATGGAGCAAGAAAAAGCCAATTTAAGTAAAAACCTATAATTTCCTGTTGGTTTGTTTCACGAGACTTTTCCAACTAATTAGTCAAACTGTTTGTTTCCTGCTGCAAAACCGCCTACGCTGAGAAAAAGCTCATTTAAAAGTCAAAGTCAAAAGTTTTATTGTTGTTGCTGATGAGAAAGAAACAAAGTTCTGTGTGTGGAGATGATTGTGACACAAACTCTGAAACCAGACTTAGAAAATGAAAAGCGTTTCATCTTCAAGCAGCTCAGAGAGAATTTACTGTCAAAGAACTAAACAAGATGCACGAGCTGATTCTGCTGAGTCAGCATCTGCAGCCTCAACCTGCTTCCACCTGCACGATGACGCCCTCTGGGTTTCATTTGCACTTATTTATCATTAGCATCTAATTCATATTTACATAAAAGTATGAATACCAAGTGTAAAATAAATATTTAAGATGTACTATGGAATTTTCCACCCTCTGAAGTCGTGCGTCAATATCCTGCGATAATGACGTTATCACCAGAACAGAGAAAATGACCCGAGTGGTGAGCAGTGGGAAGTGAAGGATTTCAGACAGGACCCAGTAATCAACACACAACTCAGCCGCCGACACACAACTCAGTCATGACTCCTTCATTTTGTAGACTTTCCCTGAAGCTTTCAGAGAAGCTGGATGTCTCACGCACATGTTGATCCAGGATCTGACTCAACTCAACGAGGGACTGACGTGTTACATCATCAGTTTGGCAGAGCTCAGACTCTCTCTCTCTCTCTCTCTCTCTCTCTCTCTCTCTCTCTCTCTCTCTCTCCCTTCATCTGCTCACCTTCCTCTCGCTGCTCCTCTCCTCTTTAATAAACCTCATCCTTCTGTTTCCCTCCTCCTGTCGTTTCTCATCGCTCTCACTCGGCTTCCCTTCTTCCTCTGGAGACAGATTTTTATGAAACACTCAAACTTTTCTGTACAAATACAAACAGACGACTTTTTAAACAAATAACAAATTAAGTTTAAGGTCCAGTGTGTTAGATTCAGATGAAAGGATCTATTGGCAGACATTGAATATAAAATATGATGAAATAAATTGCACAAATGATAATGATCATGAAACACGTTGATGCACAGCACCGGCCTCAGGTGTATTTGAAGGAGGGTGAACTTCCTCCAGCGTTTATGATTTGATTCTCTTGCTGACATCTTGTTCTGTCTCCACTAGTGAGCATGTTGGCTCCTCCCACTCGGTTTGTAACAGGATCAATTGGTGACAATCAGCCAATCAGAGCTCAGAGGGGGACGGAGGAGGCTGAGGAGTAGTTATCTTTGTGTCGTTGAATAAACGTCCAGTTAATCTCAAACATTCTGTTCACGATGTTCTTTGTTTCCACACTGAGCTCATTTTACAAAAGATAAAGAGATCAAGTTCCCTCCCTTTTCAACTTCTCCTTCATCACATCCCGTCCTCCTCCCTTCTTTCCTTCCGTCTTTGTCTTTTCTAAATGAACACTGAGAGAAACTGGGGCAAAGAGAGAGAGAGAGAGAGAAAGAGAGAGAAAGAGGTGAAGCGATATATCATCCTCCTCCTTCCTGAGTTTGGGGTTTGTGTTGTTGCTCTCCTCCCTCGTGATGAATCGCCCTCCTCCGAGAAAAAAGGCCGTATAAAAACAAGAAAATGAAAGTAATAAAATAAAACAATGAAACAGAAGGCCGTTTCACTCCCTCTCTCCTTCTTTATACCAAAAGAAAGGAGGAGAAGAGTCGTCGGTCCGGGACGGGCGGTCCATCTGAGGGATGATGGGATGGAGAGACTGAGCGAACAGACGTTTTCTCTTCTTCCTGTGAGTTTATGAGCCGTGAAGAGTTTTCAGGGAGGCTGAAAAAAAAGCTGCTTCAGTCGTTCATCACAGATTTTCAAGGATCCTCCCGTCTCCTCTCGTTCATTCTCTTCTCTTCTCTCTTCATCTCTTTTTTATTCACACAGTTTTTTCTCTGTTCTTCTCGACGACACAGTTTCCACTGAATTAACTCATCTTCGATTCTTTTCTACTCACTCAGAGTCATCAGGTGTTTTCACTCTCAACATTCAGACTTTATGATGATGCAACTTTTTAAAGTTGCAACACAATCATATTAAAATGAATCATCCTTCAGCAGAGCATTTGTACCCAAATCCCCGGGAAAGAGGGGAAATATTTGACCAACACAAAAATCGCTGAGCTTCTTGAACCATCTGCAGCAAACGATCTGAAAGAATAAGTCATAATTCATCCTTGAGCGAAAATTAAAAAACAAAATTCAGTTCATCCAGGTGATGTTCAAATGTTTCAATCTGCTCCAAAGTGATGAAGAAACAAACTGAAAACTGAGCTCAAGATCAAATCAACTGAAAATCAAAAAAACAAGATTCTTTATGAAAATAATCTTACATGTAATATGTGTGTTTACTTTGTCTTAATGACTCCTGATAGATAGACAGATAATCAGATTTGTGTTGGTGATGGTGTGTTGTTGTTTACATTGTGTTATAAAACACCAGAGCGTGATTAACGTGAAATATGTGAACCACATGTTCATTTTCTGAAAGTTGATTTATAGAAAGATTATTATCATGTGCTGGTTTTACTTTTCAGTGTATTTTTGATGAAATCTATATAACTATGTGATTAAAAACTTTACTTGTGTAGCCCGCACACAAATCACACATGGATCCCTCATGGTTTTGTTATATGATGAAAGCAACTGACATTTTCCACTGGTCCTTCATGGTGCTTGTCAGTTCAGATTCTAATACCTGTTCACCCTCAGCTCCCTGTTCTCCTCTGCAGCTCCTCCTGAGGAAATCAGATTCAGACGAACCTCAGGAAATCTTTTGCTGTTCAACAGGATCAGAGGTCGAACATCTGTCCGAGGAGGACGAGGTTCTGTGATTAGCTCTGATGACATCGGCTTCACTCTCCAATCTGCCTGCTGGGTTCTGAATGAAAGTCCAGATTGACATCAAATATGTCACGAACACCAACAAGATGTCAGAGATACCAGGAGGCTTCTTAAGATCCAGGTTCTACCAGCGCTGCTCGTGTCAACGTGTCTGAGAGCAGCTCCGCCATCAAACCACCGACATGATGGAAACCTCCAGACCGAGGTCCACCCAGCTCTTCTCTCTCCGCTCATGTCTCTTCTTAAAGGAAACTTCAGTTCAATCCCAGTTCACAGTGTTAATCCAATCAGTGACGAGAGGATTTAAAACCAAACGCACTCGAGGTGATAATTAGAGCCGCTGCTTGACGCTGAGTTCCCACTGCAGGCTGCAGATTCCCAGTAATGGCACCATTGCATTTCACCTCCACCTTAAAGAGCCTCACTTCACTGGTAGGGATTTGTGTCCCCCCCCCCCTTTAATTTGTCTCTGGATCAAACCGACCTGTGAAATGTCTGCTGATTATAAATGAACTGAACTGGTCCAGCTGGCCTCAAACTGGCAGCCTGAGGGCCACTGGAAACCAATCAGTGAAAACAACTCACAAATACCTGGTTTCATTTAAAACAGGGCTGAGTCATTTCTTCAAACAGCTGGACGTTTAACCAGATATCACTTGAACACGGGGCAGGGGGGGGGGGGCTGCTGGGGGGCTGTCCTCAGGATGTGATGTGGATCGATCCACGTTCGGGGATGTGGGGAGTAGTCTGTCTGCAGGAATGTGTGTGTGGGACTGAGTCACAGTAAACCACAGTGTGTGTGTCAGTGTGTGGAATCAATCTCTTTTCAGTCGTTTCATAAAAATTGATTAAGATAAAAAAGTTTGCTTTAATAGAAGAAACAAGAGAAAAACACAGGGATATCTGAAATGTTGTTTTGGAGCTTTGCCTCTTTGCTGCTTTAATTCAGGGAGAACAGCCGCCGCCCGGGGGCTCAGGTGAACACCCGCCACCTGGGAAATAACCCTCGTCTAAATCACAGAGAAGAGAGGGATGATGGGGAGAGGGATGGAGGAGGGGTTGGAGATAAAGGGAGAGCTAAGTGAAAAAGATTAGAGGCGAGATGAAGAGGAATGCACAGGAGAACAACCGAGAGAACGTGGGACTACAAACAGAAACGAGAGAGGAAATTAAGAATGTGGAAGAAAGAGAAAGCAGGGGGCGTAAAAGAGGAAGATAAGAGAACAAGAGGGAGGAGAGAGAGAGGAAAACATGAAGAGACGGAAAGATACAGACACGAGGAGAAGATATTACAAATAAACGAGAGGAAAATAATCATAAAGGTCAAGACACAGATGAATTAAACAGCAGAGGAGCGGAGAGAATAAATGAGTAAATGAAAGACGAGAGATTGAAAACAGACGTGTGTGAGAGGAAGAGAGTGAGAAGTCCGAAGAAATCTAAATGAGAGAGTGGAGAGAGAAAAACAAAGAGGAGAGGAAATCTGATGAATGAAGCAACGACAGGAAATAGAGAGTTTGATGGAGAAAAGAAGAAGAAGTGAAAAAGGAGGAAGACGAGAGAAAAGACAAAGAGAAAAATGAAGACCGAGTGATTTTCTATAGGCTGAAGGGAGGTGAAGTGGAGACACTACAGATCTTTAGCCTCCGTTAATCGTGCTGTTAATTAACATTGTGTGGGATGCACTGATGGGGGGGGGGGGATTAGGGTTAAAACGTTTTATTTTTGCTCGTCCAGTAAACAAACCGTACAGCCACACAGAGCTGGACACTTTATGAATAATAACAAAAAATGCATAGATGTTATAACGACCTTCTCCATCATTCGTTACCGATGATGATGATGGCATCATAGTGAGGATGAAGAGGAGGAGGAGGAGTGTGGAGGGAGTGAAGCTGTCATGAGGAAATTTAAATCTTAAGAAAACTAGTTGATACAAATTTGTGTTGATGAAATTACAATAAAACTTCTAAAGCTTCTGTTTGTCCAGTTTGCTTTACTTCACTTTCAACTTGCATGCTACTTATTCTTTCTAACTAATTTTGACTCTTGCTGCTGTATTATTGCAGATTTCCCCATTGTGGGACTAATAAAGAATCATCTAATCCCATCTAATCTTATCGTTTATGAATTCGACTGTAGTTCACCAGCTGGATGATTAGTTATAACGTTAGTTTATCAGAAAGTATCTACTACACTTTCCAAAATGGTCGATAATCTGTAGAGAGTTATCACAAATCACAGATTATTAAAATCAGTGTTTCTGGCCCCGAGTCAAATTGTATCTTAATGTTTTGTAGAATAAAAAGAAGAAGTGAAAAACAAATTAATGCCAAAGATATTTTTTTTTGCAAATCTCTATTAAACACAGACTTCTCTTCTTTTCTTCAATCACCAGCCCTCCAGACACTTTCCATGTGACCCTGCACATTGTTCATCCTCCGACTGAGCGTCTGAATAATCCCAGCAGTCAATAGACTCCCACTGAGGGTGATTCAGCTTCTCCTGTGTAACACGGCCCCGGGTCATCGCTGCCTTCTCCTCTTTCATGAGTGTGTGGACCGAACAGAGGAGCTGGAGGTCGAGTGTTTGCACCGAGCGGCCGGAGACATCGCTGAGGGACAACACACGTCCTGTGGACAGGAGGACACGTGTGACACACATGTGGGGCTTTCACACGGATCCTCTTTATCCTGCTTCACAGCCTTTTCATCTCTGACACACACACACACACACACACACACACACACACGAACACACACACACACACACACATAAACACCGGCTGGCGTTTCTTTAATAGTTTTTCAAATCAGATCAAATGAAATTAGAGCAAACGAAAAGCACAACAATAGATTCTGAAAAAAGAACATTTGGCTGTTTCTCAAAAGTTAATCAGCTTTTCATCACTTATGAAACATATGAAACAATATTTGAAACAAAGCTTCCTCTGTCCCGTCTCTTTGTTCTTAATGAAACTCTAGTTTTATTATCTTTTCTCTCATCTGATATTCAGGTGATGTTATTCGTGCAGCAGGATTGTTTGTTTAAGGTTTCGTTCTCAGCACTGATTGGCTGTCGCTGCATCATATCAACCAAACTTTAAGGTTAAAATATTTCATCTTGAGCAAAAGACATGAATCAGGTGATTGCATTGATTTTGTACGTTGTCTCATCGTGATGTAATGTTCAGTTTGTGTTCTGAGTGATTGATCTTCAGCTGTTGTCTCCTGGTTTATTGAGACGAGGGAAATCAAACCCAGAGACAAACAGAAGCAACTAGAGATCTGTGCTTCTATGAGGTTATCTTTTATTAAGGTAAGGAGAACATGTCAGTGGGCGTCGGCCTCACAGCCTCTGACCTCGGCAGCTTCCCACAGGCGATCCTCCGGATCTCGACCCCGAGTCACTGGACCACGAACCCTCAGCTTTCAGAGCATCTTGGTCACGTCTGTCACTTCGAAGCTTCTCACCGAGCGGAGAGCGTTCTTCTGTTTCCACGAATGTTCCCGTGACTCAGAGAAAAGCTCGAGTGACACACAGTGAATAACACACTCTCCCTTATTCATACATCTATATTTACACTCCCTGTTCTGTTCGGCTCCTCTTGAAGAGTAACCCCCCCCCCCCCTCCAGGTCCACTGCCTCCCTGCAGTGGAGCAGCGATACGTGAGGGAACTGAAGTGAATCAAGGAATAGAATGGAGGTCATTGGGGTCAGGCTGGACTGAATCACAGGTTACCACACGTGCTACGAGCTGACATCTCATATCGATTAGGAATCCGAGGTCAGCGCCCCCTGGTGGAGACAGAGCTTCACAGCAGGAGCCTGGAGGAGCAGCCGTGCATCCGTCTCCAGCTCGAGAGGCACACGCCTCCGTCACGGCTGATTGGCCACTTCATCACCATATTGTATAATTGCATCAGATACATAAACCATGTTCACATAAATATTCTGCTAACTGCTTACAGGCAAAATATCCATTATCTGATATACTCAGTAGAATACCCCCCCCCCCCCCCCCCCACACACACACACACTTTATTACTAAGTACTATTTGTGCCTTTGCACCATTTATGTGCTTTAAATCTGTGTTAATGTATTAAGTGTGAATTATTTTGTTAGTTTCCTTGTTCGGCTCAATTTTGGAAGAGCAGCTAAACAGCTTTTGTTGATTTAAACAACGACAATAAAGTGATATTCTATTCTGTGTAGTTGACAGGAATATTTCTAACTGAATAAACATCACCCTCCTGGAAATACTTTTCACCAGTCCATCGGTTTCCATAGGAAAGTTAAGATCCTGGATCTAGGCCATGTGTCACCCAGCAGCTTCTCCCCTGATCCTCACACATCCTTCTATCCATGGTTAATCCTCACACATCTTCTGAGTTGACATGTGACCTAGAGTCAGAAGCTGAAAAGCCACAACATGCAGGATCACTACGGACGAGTTGCAGGCGTCGCCCTTTGTCCTCATTACCAAGATTAACCAGCGACGCCCGACCACCTCCCAGTTCCTTCTGAGCTGCTCCCAGTTCCCTGAAACACTGACAATCCCATCACAGGCTCTTCTGCCTTTTGATTGGACGTCAGCCGCTGCTTTATTTGAATGCACCAGTCGTGCAGCTTCGGCAGAGCAGGTGCTGCCTGCAGGAGATAATTACAACTGTCTGTGATCCGAACGCACTCAGGTATCACAGACGCTGCAGGAGAGAAGCTGCGTGAATCAAACACAGACACCAGATTTAAGATATTCTAACATCCGGTGTCACAAAGTCACATTTCAGCCTCAGTCGGGTCAAGTTCTTCAAGTCTCACATTGATGTATTTTTATTTTATGGAGGTTTTTTCCATCATGAAATAACTCGACCTTGAAGAACTGACTGGAAATGTTTTGAACCAGTTTTATGACCTGTTCAAATTATAAATAGACAAATACAAAAAGTCTTGGACTCTTTTTTATGGATAAATAATAAGATTAATGTCGGTGGAAAGTCCTTGAAGTGCCTGAGCTCCAGGTTCCTGGTGCTGAGCTGCTTCACCGTCACATTCTCCTGTTTATAAGAACACTTGAATAGAGACGAGTCACCTTTCATACCATTAGTAACAACTCGGCTTTTTCTATTGTCACATTCTGCTGCTGCGAGAAAGAATCTGCTTCAAGAGACAACATGAGTTTTATATCCAGCAGGAGGAATAAACCAGGGAGTCAAGAGGAAACACAGGTTCAGGATCAGTTCCACTCTTAAGATGAAAAGCAGGGGAGGACACTGAAGGACACTGAGGGACAGTGAGGGACAGGCGCTCAGTGCAGCTCCTCTGCAGCCTTCCTGTTGGTCCTGTTGTAAAAATCTGCCTGGACGGCTTCATTAGTCGGAGTGACCTGCTCGACTCGGTCACACCCGATGCAGATGCAGCAGGTCGCGTTTCTGCAGCTGCTGCAAAACGCCCGACATCTC